>NC_136059.1:313894457-314054457 GCF_964261635.1 Lissotriton helveticus
CCAAGTGCTTGCATTGCTGTCCGAGGTATCAGAGTTCGCAGGGGTAGCGCATATCAAAAGGGCAACAGGGCTCTGAGAGACAGACTATCATGCTGTAGGCATCTCAGCAAAGAGTGAGGTGTTGAGTAACTAAGCGAGGGCCAAGGGGTGAAAACTACTCCTTTGTCCCTTCCTTTCTTCCAATCATTTCTATTTGATGTTAAGGGTACAGGGGAAATATTTCCCCCAGTTAAAAGAGAGGGCTGAGAAGGTCTAACACCAGAAAGTGTTGTACTTGTGTCTATCTGAAAGGAATATCTGCCCTGCATATAATCTTAAAATGAGATTTCTGATTGTTGGAACACAAGTGTGTGGCCTCACCATCCTGACCACCATGCAGGAGTCCAGACATAAGATGAGGCCACAGTGGGGATCACTGCTGGGTCGCGAGGTCCTATTTGCACTTGAGGAGGCTGCACTGGGCTTTTGAGGTCATAACCGTGCATGAGAAGGCTGGGTCCACTGCACATCTGAGGCCATACTTGCACGTGAGGAGGATGCACCAAACATTTGAGACACAACCTACATTTGGATAGACTGTACTACGCATCTGGAGGAAGAACTGCGCACAGGAAAGCTGCGCTAGGTGCTTGCGTGTAATTGCCATGCGCAGCTCTTGAGGCTTAAATGGCATATAAATGGGTTGCAATTGGTAACTGAAGTTATACTCAAGCACTCCGATGCTGCCCTGGACATTACAGGCTATACCGAGGTCAGTGATTAGCTGGATGGAAGACCCAAGGAGAAAAGGAAAGGGAGCAGATACTAGGCAGATATATATTGTCAACGTGAAAGGCTCTTTGTTGAAAACTAAAATACCAGGCCAGCAAATGTAAAATGTCAACCATTCCAGACAGGTTGTGCATCCAATCACAGGTACCTGCAACCAATCACAGGTACCTGCTATATTCTTCTGCATCCTCCCCTATTCCAACACGCTTTTCTAACTCTCTCAACAGCTGTACTGAGGTAGAGGAAGAGTACCCCACGCACCTCTTCTAATCTCAATACCCAATCAGGATTATCTGGTCCCTTTCTACATTCAGTGAATTCACCCACTAGGAGTGTCATCGTGTGTACACACACGTACACACACACACGTACACACACACACACGTACACACACACACACACACACACACGTACACACACGTACACACACACACGTGCACACACACACGTACACACACACACACACACACACACACACACACCTGAAATTGACGTATCAGCTTTAGAAATGTATTTATGAAGTTCTATATAGCGCTAGCTAGACCCGTGGGTATCAGATCGCTTTACATACACAAAGGATAAATTGCATAACATCGCAGGACATGAGGATGCATAAAGATAAAAGCAAAGACATAATACTTATGTATACAGTGAGGGGAGGAAGACGCAGGTGGTTGAAACAGTCAGATAACCACCACCCTTGAAGGTCAAAGTGAAGGGGGAGTCCATAATGTTATTGATGCCTAGGTTGGTTGACTTGGTCGGTAAAGTATTGATTGAGGAGAAGGTCATTTTTGAAGCAAGAGAAGGAGGGGTTGCTTCTGAGGTCAATAAGGAGTACGTTCCACATTCTGGGTACGTTACCAGAGAAGGATCGGTACTGGGTCGTTTTCTTTTATTATACTCATAGTAGTTTGACATAGCTTCAGCGATGTCGCATTCAGTGATGTCATTATGTTAAGAGGTTACGTGGCGTTACTTCCTGTAATACCACTGGAATAAAACACACGCAATGTTACTTTCTGTTATGGCATTGACGAGTCAATATCAGTATCCGATACAGATGGAGAAGCTATCTTAATACCTTTTAGCCGGAAACTAAAAATAAGATTTGTTAACAAAGAGCATCAAAATTGAAAGAAAGATGTGGGGTTTACTATTTTGCAGCATGTCAGGTGTTTTTCAGGATGCACTAGAAATAGGTTGCAACATTCTATTTTCTTCTATACGTTCTTGTTTCTTCTATACCTTCTTTAAGTCTCCCATCAGCAGCTGCTGCTCCATTGGGAAATATGGTCTTGACAAAAATTCCCATTCGTCCACGAGCAGAATCCTGCCCTCCAACAATGCTAAACCCAAGACCCTAAACAATGAAGAAAAGAAAAGGCAAGAAAAATAATTAACGATTGTAACTGGTTTTCAGCCTACACGCTCTTCTTGTACTTTCCCTCTATTAATGATGTCATAGCGAGTTTTGATTAAACGTCAAAAGGATAGATGAGAAATGAATAATGCTCAAGGCCATTCCATTACTTATTAGACCAGTCATTTAAATGCTTCCTGTTATCTCATTATAAACACCATTCAAGTCCATTAGATGCATCTGTCAAACGAACAACTGTTGAATAATTGCATAACACAAACATTTACAACCACAGCCCCTTATTTAAGTGACCACAATCACATTAAAATAAATGTACTTTTTTATAATACAAATAGAAGAGGAGAGATTAAAGTTAAACATTTGCACAACGAAGCAAAACCATATCCAATATTGTCATAATTGTAACTTGACTATCCTGGGCCTCACCACAAAGCGCTGCTTTGAACATATGGATTTCTACTTTGGTTGGGTCCCCCGTGCGTTTGAGTTTGAGTTCAGGCTTTTGCGGGCACTCACAAACTTCCCTGGGAGTTCTCCCAGAAACGTACGACTGTCGTTGATTACCAGGACTAGTCCTACTGGCCGATGCTTTTCTCTACCACAGGAGAAACTCTTTCCCTGCCACCCACATCAGATTAGGAGCCTTCCATAACCATTTCCATCCCATAAACAGTGAACCCCACGTGTTTTTTAGAACAATTACATGAGCCTCCAGGTGGGAAAGGCCACTAAAAATGGCGAGCAGCAAACAGAGGAAATGGCACACCCACAACCTAGTAGGTTTGTGGGTGCTACAGGTGTTTTCCATGTCTTCCTCTTTGACTCTCCTTCCCGTCACTGAACGTAAAGCAGTTAAGGATGTGCACAATGGTGGAGTTGTTGTAATGAGTGCACTTTATGATTCTAAAGTTCTGTTTATGTTGATACTTTGAATTCGATTGAGGAATATAGAACAACAAATGGATGGCACAGACCCCATACCTTTCCTCTCTGGCCTTCTATCCTGCTCCATGTCAACCTAAGATCTGCCAACCATGACCTCCTGGACTCACCAAAGTCACCCTGTACCACTTTGAGGTTGTCCTTTCATGTGCAAGACCCGCTCCATTGGAACTCTCCATTACCACATACATTAGCAAGTCTCCCTTTCCTTCAAGGAGTTCACAAAGGTATTGGAATGTGATCTCCTGCAGCCAGATGACAAGGGGCTACTCACAACATTTTAAAATATGTCTACTATAAATCTATGTTTCAATAGGCATAGATATGCTTGAGGATGCTTGTTGTTCTTCACCTATTGTTTTCATATACATTATGCAATTAATCCACAACCACTGTGGCTCTCTGTTCACAACCATCTTCTACGCACTGATACCGTCTATAACAGAGCACTTTGGCTCTCTGTTGAGCACCACCATCTATGCATATTGCTTCCTTTGCAAAAGGTTTGTGTTTGAAATGTTATGGATTCTAAACAAAAATAAAATAACAAAATGCCCATTTAAGCTACCCAAGTAATATGACAATGATATAGTTAACATAACGTTTGAATACAAAATGCATGTAGTGCTTCAGCATTAGCACCAATGACATTAGTTTAAGGCTCAGCCAGCAGTTCTACATTGGGACAGACTGCAAAAGCATCTTTTGCAAACACACAAACGCATAGCGTACGAAAATGTCAACATTACAAAAAATGACATACAAATATTGACCTCTATTTAATTCCTAATTACATTGAACCTTACTTCCCATTAATTTTAGCACAGGTTTAAATGACTATTCAAACTTGAGTCATATCTTATTGAGTCAAAATGTTGGCAGTCTAAGTTTTGTAGTCTGTGTTTTACAAAAGATGTTTCTGCAGCCTGTGTTTTTACATGTGACTGGAAGAATCAGACTCGAGTCAACCTTCTGGCGTCAAGGTTGACAAGGAAATCACGCTGGAGAAAGAAACATGTCAAAGGTGAACAACTACCAACTGGACCTCTATTCATTGTGAGACATTCCTTCCCAAGCTCCTGTGATCACAGCTCCACAGAGACTGACAGCAGGTAAGGGACCCTGCCTCACCCGGCTTGTTTATGGCCATTGTCGCTCTTTGACACGCCTTCTCTCTCAAACCAGGCACCAATATTGCCTGGCTGGAAAATACCTTTCAAAATCAGTTTCATCCAATGTTGGTATACTTCCCAAAAAAATCATGGAGAGTAGCAGAAATCGCACAGTGCGGTATATTTGTTTATTAATATTTATAAAAAATTCGAGACTGGGCATATCAATAAACAGTGAGTAAAAACAATAAGTAATAAACTGCCAAAAATGCCTAGGCTAAAAGCACACACTAATTTATGTGAAAACGCACAGTGCTGACGCAGAAAGCATTCTACGCAGCAATCTCAAACGCACATAAATACATGTCAGTATGGGTGGATTACATGTGTGAATAGGTTATGGGCATGGCTCCTGAATAGTAAGGACACTGGCGGAACATACACATGCTCACATCAAATGACTTGATAAATGATTTGGCTGTGGTTAACAGCAGGTGTGGTAAACTTCTGCTGATATTTACTAGCTGAAATCTGGCACAGCAAGGGTAGCGGTGATGAAAGAATAAGACCACATCATGATCTTAAAAGTAGCGCCTACGTCTACTCATCAATGAAGAGAACAGCGGCCTCTACTTGCCTTCATCCAAATGATGACCTATGATTTTTAGCGAATCTTGGCTGGCAATGTGCAACCCGCCCTTCCTGTAGGACCCAAGATCCCGCCTCATGAGAGGACACATACTAGCCAGCAGGACTGCTGGGGGGGAGGAGGGACCAGGAAAGGCGGGAGCGATTGCAACATGAGTGAGTAAAAATACACTCAGTGAGGGAAGGCAAAAAGGCAGACTCCGTTTCGCAATTCGAGGTTTACCTAATGAAATCAGCCTTATTACAAAGGCTATTCTTATTCTTTTATTTTTATTATTATTAACCCCCTTCCGCGCTGCACAAATCTTTGCGCTGTGCGGGGGTTTTATTGAGTGGGAGGGATTCAGACAGCCCCCGGCCTTTCGTCAGCACACGCCCACCGTGACATCAGACAGCCAGGGGCCGTCCAAAGCACACAAGGGGTTAATACTGATAATAATAATTGCCATTGCATTGCCAAAGACAAGTAACCTGTTCATTATTATTGTTGTTGTTGTTGTTATTAAAATTATTAGTGTGAATTTTTATTATGTGTATTATCGTCCTCTTTGGCTCCTCAGTTTGGTGGTACAACCAGGGCAGCTTCTCTGGTGTGTGTCCCTGGCAGAGTGTGAGCCGGGCCCAAGTCTAGGAAAGGGCACTATTTGCAGCGGATACAAACCCTCTTAGCATGTGCCCTGCTGGTTTATCTCTGGCTCTCCTATAGCCACCCACCTTACCATGCGACCTGCCCCCGTGCTGTGCCGCGTGGCACACGGGGTGTGTAAGAGCCGCAGAGGGCCTCTGAGGAGCATGCAGAACTCAACGGCACTCATAGGGCAGCTTTGGAGGCACGCTGCAGTAAAACCGCCCAAAGGCTGTCAGCGCGGGCCGGCAAGTTAAACTTCCTGAAGGTCAGGGGCGTAGCTCCAGGGGGGGTGTTTGAGGTGTTACACCCCCCCCCCATAAAAATGTATTCTTTAGCAAATTGCTGGGTACAAGTGATTTCAGTTGAGTAATGTGAAGTGTCTGTCGGATTTTTGGGAAAAACACACCCACTCTCTGATTTATGATTTGAAGGCCTTAAAAATGGTTGATTTGTTTGAAATATATTGCATTTTAAGTACCCCTAACAATCCACACTCTTTTGTCTTTCCATTGCCCCTTAGCCCCCCTCATGTGCCACTTCTCATATAATGTGTTTTAACAAGATGTCACAGCGTGATAGTTGCTTAATCTGAAGCTCACACCCACCCCAGTGAAACTGACCAAGCTACGCCCCTGAGGGTCCGCTTTGAGCAGAATTCCTCAACCTCTCCCCACCGAGCATTGCAGCCAGCTCTCCAGTGACTACTGACGGCAAGTGTCAGTCAAGCTGACTCCCGTTAGAGAACAGCAAGCCTTCCACTGAGGCTTGTAGGTTAGCCCCACCCAGGTACACCTCTAAATCCAAAGGGGGTACAGCGTTTTCTGTCTTCCTCCCGCAGGTCTGGCATGATCTGCCGGAGCACTTGTGGAAGGAATCGGCCTTGCTCATCTTCTTTTCTATTTAGAGAGGCTTCTTGTTGAACTTGGTGCTTACAGTTTTGTGCTTTGCCTGCTATCCGATTGTGCCCAAGAAGAACTGCGCATTGGGGATCTGCCAGGCCGCCTCCCGCCGCCCTACTCCTTGCAACTTCGTGGAGTCGGGCCGCTGAGAGGAGCGTGGGCGGACCTAAAGACTACAACCCCCAGCAGCCCTAGCGGCACCTAGAGACAGATTTTCGCGCCAGGAGGCGCTTAAAAAGATCGTCACCCCGGTCGAGTGGGGGCTTCTTGTTGAACTTGGTGCTTACAGTTTTGTGCTTTGCCTGCTATCCGATTGTGCCCAAGGAGAACTGCGCATTGGGGATCTGCCAGGCCGCCTCCCGCCGCCCTACTCCTTGCAACATCGTGGAGTCGGGCCGCTGAGTGGAGCGTGGGCGGACCTAAAGACTACAACCCCCAGCAGCCCTAGCGGCACCTAGAGACAGATTTTCGCGCCAGGAGGTGCTTAAAAAGATCATCACCCCCGTCTCGCGGGACGGCGGGGCGAAGCCCGGGCAAAGGGCGGGCCGTTTTGTGGCCGTTCGGGGGCCGAGGGAGGCCAGGCCGGGCCCATTCTTTTACATCTACTTACGTCCTCGCCTGCCCCCCAGCCCTAATAGTTAGATTGTCGTGCACTTGACAGTGTGTATCTATGTTACGTGTTCTTATTTCACCTACTATTAGGAACTGTTCCTATATTGCCACACTTTACAAAGTCTATTACTCCTAGCTGACATTGATAGGGCTTCCCCCCTGGTTGCCTTTTGGACTATAGCTATCTGTTGAGTAACGGCGCTGGAGGGTTATTTTCTCAGGGGTTTGTATTGTCACCAGCTTCGGCCGACTTTCGGAAAAGCCAAGTAATTAAAATACTATTAGCCTTGCTACATAACCCTAATACCTATCTGTTGACCTTCCATGGCAGCTACTCCCGAAAAAATTGTACTGGCTGACGTAGGGGGAAATAGCAAAGGCACCCTGGATAATTATTTCAGAAAACCTTCCCTTGATATGGAAAAGGACTGCGCACTGGCTGAACGTAGGGCAGAGCGTCGTCGCTCCATTGAATCCATTAAAACCAGATCCCCTATGGTTGTACCATCTCAGATTAATCCAGTGGGTGTAGGTTTGACAACAGGAAACGAGGACCCGTTATCTATGCAGGGTATCCCAATGCTTCTGCGAGAAACGTCTTCCTCATCGGCTGCCCTTAATAGTGTGGGTAAAAATAACATATTAACCCCTAGCGAAATTAATACAGGCATAGAAGTCATATCTGATACACCTCGGGGAGTGGTGGGGAATTCTAAAAAGAAAGCTGGGAAGCGGGAGGTCCCTAAAGTTTTTGGACCGCCACCAAATAAGAAACGGAGGAGGGGTGGTGTTCTACAAAAAGCTAAGACTAGCCACTCTGACTTTGGAAAGGGCAAAAAGGCTATTGTAACAGCTGTATTTCCTACAAACACCACGCTAATCACCAATTCAGGTCAGGACATACCGCACAAAATCATATCATCTATAAATACCCCTATACTGACTGCACTTAATCCCGGTTCAATAGCTACTGGACCTAATTCCATCTAGAAACTCCCTGAGCTGTGGTCATCAAGGGGTAAAGCCACCTAAAGCAGCTCAACAACCCGGCCCACATACCTCTAAGGAAATCCCAACGAGGGCTAACACAACCGCCATTAGAAGGTAGGGTGCATTCAGATAGAGTAGGAAATCAAAGGGGCCGCCAAGTTGAATTACCACCAGACGCGGTCCCCTATGTGGTTGTACTCACGGGTGTCCCCACCCTAGAAGACGGCAGGAGGGAAGGCTTTAGTCAATTAAAAAATAAAATCATGCACTGGCTTAGCCAGCACAGACTGTTCCCAGGCAACGTCAATGGCGAGATTGTCCATGTGCGTCGACTATCCTGGTTGGGGAGCACGTGAAAGAGATAGTGGGTGATCTAATAATCATAAATTTTAGAGATCCAGGCGCGGTTAGACACATCCTAAATTGGATGCCAAGGACTACTGGCACAACCATCGTTCCTTGTGACCTAACCTATTTCTACCCAAGATCCGAGGTGATTCCTACAACGCGTTTAGGGGTCCCTCCTGTAACATTTAATAATCAATACATGTGGCACGCTCCTAATTCTATTATGCCAAAAAACGTACTAGGGTAATACACTGTATCTTACAGGGGACATGGGAATAACTTCAGGGGGTTGGACTACCCGCAAGGAATTAGGGGAATGGACCATTTGTTGCCATTTACCCCCCTTGAAGTCTCTAACAGATTTGAACCCTTCTCAGGCTTGGACGACTGTGAATGACGGTTGGGGCCCCCTGGTAATACGCTTCCAATTTACCAGATAAAAGGCAAAAAAGATATTTTGAGTTCCCAAAAACACATTTTGGCACCTGTACAGATTATTAGTACACAGGAACCCTCCCCTGTGATAGCCTCTCAGCCTAAAATACAAGCTCTTGAGGAAGAAACAACATCACTTCCCCAACTGGCTAATTTGTCAGGGACAATTCCTAGTGTTCTACTGGAACTGGCCCCTGTGACACCTATGGATGTAACATCTCCAATTAGTAATGAAATTCCTGGTAGTACAATCTCGTGGAACATAGCGGGTCTTGTTTCAAAAATTAATGACGCAGATTGGTGTTTAATAACCATGACCCATTCCATCATAGCTCTCCAGGAAACATGGGCCAATGAGCCAGCCCACTTGTTGGGATACAAACCCTTTTTTACCCCGGCAGTTCCTAGCAAAATGGGCAGACATAAGGGAGGGTTGTCAATATACTTGTCTATCTATTCAGGTCCTACTGTCCTTGGGACCTTCTTGGATTGTCCATATTATCAAATATTAAAGGTAACATGGGGATCTCTGAAAAATTTAGCTATAATAAACTTCTATAACAACATTCCGATAGCACAAGTGGAAACCACAATTAAGAATTTGTCAGACACCCTCAAGACGATCGTAGATAGCTGTCCTGGGGATTTGGCCCTTATGTGGGTAGGGGACTTTAATTGTCCCTTATGTCCAAGGAGTTTACAGGGCGTGTGTGGCTGGGAAGATGAAAACTTAGGGGTGTCAAGCCACTTTGTCCATACAAAACTAGGGGACATACTTAACAACTTATTGGTGGACCATTCTATGGCATTTATTAATGAGGCTTGTTCCGTGCCCAAATTATTTACACCTACCTTTAACGCTAGAGGGGCAAAATCAATTATCGATTTCGCCCTACTTTCGTCACGTTATGCTCCACTAGTTATTAAATGGGCGACCCTCGTAAGTGGCATCAGTGATCATTACCCCATCTCATTTATCTTTAAGCTAAATCTGGTCACGCCACCATTTAATATTCAAAGCAATTATGACCTTAATCCAATTCTTGGTCAACGTAACGGATTTTGCATTAAATGGGAGAAGGTAATCCCAGAGAGTTTCCTAAAAAAGCTAGTGACCATTTCCCAAAAGGAAATCAATACGTGCTTGACCCTAGAGGAGGACGAAGAACAAGTTTTGGACTCCTTTAATAAAATTTGCTGTTCAATTAAACACCTCCTGACCAGAATCCCTCGCAATATAGTCAAGAGAACCCTTGGGTGGTTTGACTTAAACTGCTCCAGGGCACTGAGGGAACTTAAACAAGCATTGCATGTCACCCCGCTAGACAGAACCCAGGTACAAATGGCAAGGCGTAACTACCGTGCCGCCTTGGCCAGAAGAAAGAAAGATATAAAAGCTGAAGCTTGGGAAGCCCTCCATGTAGCAGCAACACAAAAGGACACTGTTGCCTTCTGGAAGGTTGTGAACGCTCCCTTTTACCAAGATGATCATGGCCCTCGCTTAGATAACGCCATTACAGCTCAGGAGTGGGTGTGTCACTTCCAAGCCCTTTATGGCACTCCGGTTTTGCCTGTACTTTCCCCCGAAACAGCAATAAGTACGGAAGTTGTAGATTCTCTGTCCCCTTTTGACATTCAATTTAAACTGGAGGAGGTTTACAAAGCCTTAAGGGAAAGCTCAGCCTCTAAAGCCCCAGGACCAGGCTCTGTCCCTATTGATGTGTTCAAAGCGTATCCTGATCTGTGGGCTCCTTTACTTACTAGAGTCCTGAATTGCATGGGTAAAGGAGGTATTATTCCAACATGGAAGGAGGCAATCTTGGTCCCGATTTACAAAAAAGGGAACAGGAATGATCCTTCCTGCTATCGGCCCATCTCTTTGTTAGATGGCTTCATGAAGATGGCGGGAAGGGTCATTCTTGCTCGCATTCAGGACTGGTTGGAGGGACAGGAAGTGCTATCACCTTTCCAGTATGGGTTATGGGGAGGGCGGGGGACAATTGAGCAGGGGCTAAATCTCTCCCTAACCATCTCCAAATACATACACGCAAGGAAATCCAACCTATACGTGACATTTGTGGACCTCAGCTCTGCATTCGATTGCGTTTTGCACTACAATCTCTGGCAGACTTTGAGGGACATTGGGCTGGACAACAAAATAACAGATTATATCAGAGAACTCTACGCTGAGGCGGGTGCAAGAGTAAGATATGGACAGAGGGGGGAATGCACTGAGCTCTTCAAGATTAATAGAGGGGTAAGGCAGGGCTGTATATTGGCCCGCCTGCTATTTAACCTCTATATTAATGGAGTGGGTTCTTGCTTAACACAACAGTATTACGATTATCCGGTAATCAAAGGCAAACCCATCCCTATTTTACTTTATGCTGACGATGCGGCTATCCTCTCGCAGACAAAGGTTGGTCTCCAGAAAGCCGTACAGACCTTCACTAACTTTATGAATACCAGAGGGTTACGCGTAAATGTCTCGAAGACATTTACCATGTCGTGCGGCCCAAACAAACAAAGATCACCATGTCCAATTACTTTAGATGAAAGGAAGGTGGAGTTAGCCGACATCTTCTGTTATTTGGGGGTTTATTTTGATAGGCAGGGCACGTGGAAGTCTGCTGTGAATGCAAGGGCCATGGCATTTAATAGAGCAATTGGTGCTCTTATGAGCTTTGCTAAAAAAAATAGGAAATAGGCCAGTCAGGGAGCTCCTCCAAATATATAAATCGAAATGTGTGACTATTGGGACCTATGGGGCGGGCATTTGGGGCTGGCAGCAAGTGGAGAATCGAGAATCGAGAATAGGTTCCTTGGATTTATAACTGCTACACCCGGGAGTACTCCCATATATGTCTTACATGCCGAAGTTGCTTTCATTTACATTACGGACTATATAAAATTAGCCCCTGTTTTACTATGGCATAATGTCTGGACTAACCCTGCCACAGATCTGAATAGATCCATTATTGAGGACTGCTTAAGCTGTGATGGGATGAAAAATATTAAATGGCTTAGCTACATTCTCAAACTTTATGTGATGATTTGAATAACTATTTCATTAATAAAATCATTACAATCAAACAAAGTATACCACTACACTCTGCCAGCAACACCACTGAGGACGCATACATGAATCCAGAGACCTTAGACTACATACCCCCGATTGACCCCAAACAATTGTCGGAACTCCTTCAACGGATCAAATCAGGGTCACCCAATGATATTTGCCCCCCTTCCATCTTTAGAGAATTAGGCTTATCTCTCCCACATGCACTCCTGCCTATTCTCAATGAATCCCTCAGACAAGGCAGAGTCCCCACAGATTTTAAAAAAGCCCTCCTTATACCTTTGGAAAAAAAACAAGGGAAGGATCCTTTGGATCTTACAAATTATCGACCCATCTCCCTGCTGCCCTACCTCTCAAAGGTGCTGGAGGCTCACGTCTCTAAGAGTGTCTCTAATTTCATCGAGACCACCAACTACTTGGAGCCTAATCAAGCGGGGTTCCGCCCAGGTCATTCAACAGAGGCGGTGATCCTGGCGCTTCAAGACAACCTTAGAGCCAATGCGGATGCTGATACACACCAAGCCCTGGTGCTGCTTGACCTCTCGGCTGCGTTCGACACGGTTGACTATGACATCTTGCTCAACCGTGTCGAACAGGCTGGCCTGAGAGGACCAGCGTTGAGCTGGATCACTTCCTTTATCGAGGGCCGGACTCAGGCAATTCAGCTAGGCAGCTTTATAGGCACTAGGCATACATCCACCTGTGTAGTCCCGCAGGGGTCGTCATTGTCCCCCTTATTATTTAATCTTTATCTCCGCCCTCTTCTTCATTCCCTTAAGAAATTTAAAGTCACGGTGTTCAATTATGCGGACGATTTACAGCTATTATTCCAACTGAACATTCCCGATGCTGTGTCCGAATTTCAGAACACCATGAGACACATCCAATGCTGGATGAACGAAAACCATCTAAAACTTAACCCGGGAAAAACGGAACTACTTTTGCCCGGGAATAGTTTATCCAGCTGGAGTGTCAACTACTGGCCAGCAGACCTGGGCACCCCCCCTGTAAGGTCCACTGCTGTAAAGAGCCTAGGTATCACGCTCCATACGGACCTGTCCTTAAAGACCCAGGTGGGTGCCGTGGTCTCCGCAAGCTTTTTCCAAATGAGGAAAATAAAAAAAATTGCTCACTTACTCACCCAGTCTGCCTTAATCCAGGTTACTATTGCCTTGGTCATGTCCCGTCTGGACTATTCCAACAGCGTCTACCTGGGACTTCCAGTGGGCCTGTCGAAGAGACTTCAACTAGTCCAGAATCAAGCGGCTAGACTCATTCTACAACAGCCAAAATGGTCTTCTATTAAACCAGGACTAGAAAAGCTACATTGGCTTCCGATTTCCCAGCGCATAGCCTTTAAGGCTGGCTGTATCATCTTCAGGGCCACACAAGATAAAGGCCCTGCCTTTATTCGCAGTCTGGTTTCTAAATATACCCCCACTAGAAGCCTGCGCTCTGCTCAAAAATCACTATTGGAGGTGCCTCGCTTTAAAAGAAGGCGTCAGGGTGGCTGCTGTTTTCGCCATCTAGCAGCCTCACTTTGGAACTCCATCCCCTTACCGATTAGGCAAAGTAAGGATTTACTCACCTTTCGTAAGGGACTAAAAACCTGGTTGTTCTTTCAAGCCTACCATTAGCCATTGTTAGCTTAGTGTTATGTTGGACGGATTCTTCACACTTCCTATAGCGCCATGAAGCCCACGGGCGTACGAGCGCTTTATAAATTGATTTTAACATAACATAACATAACTACATTAAGAACTTTGTCAGTGAGATTGGTCATCCTGAATACTTTACCGACCCAGCCTCACTGGAACAGCTCTCGCGATCCATGCTGAAAAAGATCTTGCTGGAACACTTGGAGTTGCAAAGGTGGAAGGGTGAAAGGAATAAAAAAATCTGTCATGAGCCACGATGAAGTGACACCTCAAAGGGGCCCTCAGTTGTACCTTGTAATAGACCACTCCTTACAGCATCGTAGGCTCCTGACATACTTCCGCCTGGGAACCTTCTATAGACTTGTATCATTCCCGAATTGCAATGACTGGACGAGAGTAAAAAGGCGGTGTTCCCTGTGATGACAACTCATTCCAATCAAATATACACTGCACTCTTTTTTGCACTTTATATAGCCATTCCAGACGACAAATTTTAAAACCCCTCCTGTTAATCTGGGGCCTAAGGAAAGCAAGAGACGCCTATAATAAACTTAGGTCCTTAGAAGATTCTTTCACCATCAGCATAGTGAGCTTTTATTTGAATACAATTTTAAGAGTGAGAAGGACCATCATCATGGGATAGCAAGAGCAAGTCATGTATTTTTAACTATTATGAAATCAAACTGATTGTATTGTTTTATCCTTTTAACTATTTTTATTAATTTTAGAAAGATCTAATTTTAGTAATGTCTAAATCTGAATCAAAAGATGGAATTTTAATTGTGATTTTTATGTGTATACTTTAATGAATTGTGAATTCAATTCGAATAAAGTCTTTGAACTGAACTGAAATCCAAAGGGGGTAGAGCGTTTTCTGTCTTCCTCCCGCAGGTCTGGCATGATCTGCCTGAGTACTTGCGGAAGGAATCGTTCCTGCTCATCTTCTTTTCTATTTAGAGAGGCATTAACAACTGCGTAACCTCTGCATCCGCTGCTGCCAGATATTTCTGCTTTAGTAACTTGCTCACTTTTCTCTAGAAGCGCTTAGAGACTGGTTGGTGATTTGCGCTATATAAAAATCATTTAACATAACATAACATAACATAACACAGGTGGGTGGCTGAGAGCACTATGCACCTTGGCCACTGAAATGAGAGTTTACAATTAGATCAGGCCTGGAATCAGTGTATAATCAGGACAGGGAAAGGCGCAGGACTTATTTCACCACTTAGTCCAGTGAACTGTTGTGTTTGGGGTGAAAGAAGTCTCTTACTTTCAGTTCCAGCTGGGCCCAACAGAAATGCATCCCTTAATACACAATCAGCACTCCTTTTGCTCAAGTATCATGCAAGCTGGGGGCTAGCTTGCACTTAAAACCCTGATGCCAATGCCATCAAGAAACAAATTAAATTACCTACTTGTCACCTCACTGGTGCCTGAGCGAGGCTACGATTTAGATGCAGCTCAATTTGCCAAGTTCTGTACTTACTAAGTTATGTATGCACTGTAGTAAGGTCAGATATCTGGATATCTGTGTAAGTAGCCCACTAACTATTTAAATAGCACTTTTGAATAAGTCTTTAATAGTACCCAAATGAAACCTTGTTAGCAACCTTTGAATAATAAATAAAACATTAATGTCTACACTTATGCCCAGCAGTCTGCATGCAGCTCATTGTTGCCAGCTCATAACTCACTGAGCTACTTTACAAAATGTTAACTTGTGACCTGCAGCGAACACAGGACCTGTCCGGCTAAAGAAGTACCCACTGAGCTGTGTACATAAAATACAATTAATTGCCTGCTTGATGCACGTTGTGCGTTGTGGCAGGCCCGTTGTCCTTTGCAGCAGGCAGGTTGTGCTTTGTAGCAGGCAGGTTGTGCTTTGTAGCAGGCAGGTTGTGCTTTGTGGCAGGCACGTTGTGCTCTGTGGCAGGTATCTTGTGCTTTGTGGCAGGCACGTTGTGCTTTGCGGCAGGCACGTTGTGCTTCGCGGCAGGCACGTTGTGCTTTGCGGCAGGCACGTTGTGCTTTGCACCAGGCATGTTGTGCTTTGCAGCATGCACGTTGTGCTTTGCAGCATGCACGTTGTGCTTTGCAGCATGCACGTTGTGCTTTGCAGCATGCACGTTGTGCTCTGCGACAGGCACGTTGTGCTTTGCGGCAGGCACGTTATGCTTTGCGGCAGGCACGTTATGCTTTGCGGCAGGCACGTTGTGCTTTGTGGTAGGCACGTTGTGCTTTGCGGCAGGCATGTTGTGCTTTGCGGCAGGCATGTTGTGCTTTGCGGCAGGCATGTTGTGCTTTACAGTAGGCACCTCAAGGCTGTTTTATTTAATTTATTTATTTATTTTCAAAGTTTTATATAGCGCGAACAAGATCTTCACAGATATCAGAGCGCTTTACATAGAGGGGTACATGAGGGAACATAGTCAAACAATAAATCAATAGATCACATAGTACAAATCGGTGGCTGAAAGCCATCACGTGAGTAATAAAACAACTCATACAAATAAGTAAATGAGTCAAGCATGCAAAACAGATCGGTGCAAGGTGTTGACAGAGTTCGAGATGATAGATCAAGTGTGTTTAGCCATGAGGATAGCTTTTACTTCTTTTTTAAAGAGTGTAGTGGAAGAGATAAGCCTGGTTTCGGGAGGGAGTGAGTTCCAAATCCTAGGCGCCAATCCTGAGAAGGAGCGCTTGTAAGTTTTTTCCTTCCGGAATCTTCGAGGTTTCAGCAGAAGATTGTTTGTGCCTCTCGTGTTTCTAGTTCCCCCAGAGATTGTCAGTTTCTGAGCGAGGTAGCCGGGTGAGTTTAGGTGTACCGCCTTGTGTGTCATGCAGGCGATTTTCAGCTGTATTCTGGCTTCAAAAGGCAGCCAGTTCAGGGATTTCAAGTCAGGGGTAATGTGGGAGTGCTTTTTTGACCCCGTGATGAGTCTCGCTGCAGCATTCAGAGAAGCTCTTAGTGGTGCGGTAGTAGTTAGGGGGAGTCCGCAGAGGGCGGTGCTGCCGTATTCAATACGTGGGATGACTAGCGATTGTACTGCTGTTTGGAAGTCTTTGGCTGGGAGGTAGGCTTTAAGTTTCCTCAGAGTATTGATCTGGAAGTTCGCTCCCTTTGTTGCCTTGCTGATATGTTGCTGCATGTTGAGGTTGGTGTCAAGTGTTATGCCTAAAGATTTTGCTGAATCCACTATGGTCGGTTGGACATTGAGTGCTGTTAGGTGCTTAAGCCATGTTTGTGTGGTAGATATTTTCGTGGGAGGTGAGATCAGAAGGAACTCAGTCTTCATAGCGTTTAGTTTGAGGTGGTTATCAGCCAGCCAAGATTGGGTGCTTCTGATCGTTGAGTTCAGACGTAAGATGTCTTTGGGGGATTGTAACTTGAGATATAGCTGAGTGTCATCGGCGTACATGTGAAAGTTTACGTTGGATGCTTGTAGCAAGGAGGTGAGAGGTTCCATGACTAGGTTGAACAAAGTTGGGGATAGGGAGGATCCTTGGGGGACGCCTAGCGTCACAGGTATTGGCGAGGACATCAGGTTGTTGCTCTTGAATTTCTGCGACCTGTTGTGAAGAAAGGAAGTGAACCACTTGAGAACAGTTCCAGATAAACCCATTCTTGTATTTAGTAGTTCTAGTAAGTTCTCATGTTTAACGGTGTCGAATGCTGAAGAGAGATCTAGAAGGATGAGGAGGCAGGTGTCGTTTTGGTCTAGCATTTGAAGTGCGTCGTCGATTATGTGAGTCATAGCAGTCTCTTTGCTGTGTCCTGCTCGGAAGCCTGACTGGTGGGCGTTGAGGAGATCGAATTGCTCAATGTGTTTAGTCAATTGTAGTTGTGCGCATTTTTCCAATAGTTTGGCGAGAGTAGGAATATTGGTGATGGGACGATAATTGTTAAGATCAGAGGGGTCGGCTGTAGGTTTCTTTAGTAGAGGTGTGACCTGTCCAATTTTGAGAGAGTCAGGAATGCTTCCTTGTTGGAGTGAGCTGTTGATAATTTTAGTCCAGAGAGGGAGAAGCAAAGGGGTAAAGTCTTTTACTGCGGAGGCAGGGAGGGGGTCCGTGAGGTGATTGGATGGTTTCAGGGTGCTGAGCAGTTTGCCAATTTCTTCTTCCGAGTATGTGCCGAAGGTTGACCATGTAGCATTGTTTTTTGGTTCAGTGGGTGCTAGGCGTTGGGGTTTGGAGTAGAGGCTTGCATCAATGAGGAGATCACTTTTTATTTTGTCCGTTTTTTGGATGAAGAAAGCAGCGAATTCTTCACAGGAGGGTGCCTCACACCTAGTGTTGAGCGGTTGGGGTTGTTCTTTGGATTGTGTTTTGATTAGCTCAAATAGTTTTCTCGGGCGGTTTTTTGCTTGGTCGAGTTGGAGGCTGAAGAAGTCTGATTTTGAGCGTTTTATTTTCCTGAAGTAGGCGTTTCTCTTTTTCTTCAGCTCTTTTAGGTGCATTGCAGAGGGGGCTGATCTCCAGGTACGCTCTGCCATTCGCATGTCTCGTCTATCCTCATTGAGACTCCCGTCGTACCATGGTTTGGAGATTTTAGTAGAGACTCTTTTCAGCTCCATAGGTGCAGCCTCATTAATTATAGATGTCATAGTGTTGAGATAGTGGTCAGTCAGAGTTTGGACGTCTGTAGCGCTTGTCGGTGGCAGTAGGAGGTTGCAACTGTTAGGGGGCAAAGAGCCTGGGTTGAGCTTTTTCGAGTCTCTTTTCCAGACTTTGGGCTTGGAGAGTTGAGCCGGGTTAACTTTGACTTTTTCATTGATAAAAAATGTGACAATATGATGATCTGACCAGTCACAGGGTTGGATGGACTCGAGTTGGATAGAGTCCTCTTTGGAGATGATCAAGTCGAGGGTAGAGCCTTTCTCGTGGGTTGGGCCGTTGCATATTTGGGTGAGGTTAAGGGCATCAAGGAAATTTTTAAGACTATTTACCACTGCGTCGTTGCGATCGTTCCAGTGGAGGTTGAAGTCACCAAGGTATATTTGGGTGAGTTGCCGTCCGGAATTGGTTGAGATCAACTCCATTATTTCTTGGGAAAAAGTGAAGTTGTCCCTGGGTGGGTGGTAAATGCTGTGAAGCGCGCATATCGGTTTGCCCTCACTCATAATGTCAAGGCAGATGTATTCCCAGGATGTTGGGGATGGTAGGGAGGTGGAGTTGACTTTCTGAACAGAGAGGTTGTTCCTGTAGATGCATGCGATTCCACCACCTATTTTGCCTGTTCTGTCGAGCCTGATAATGTGGTAGTCGGGAGGAACCAATATGTCCATTATAGGTGTTGAAGATTCAGTTAGCCAGGTTTCTGTCAAGATGATTAGGTCAAGGTCCCGCGATAAGAGGAGGTCAGCAATGGCGGCGGAATGTTTCTTGGCTGATCTGCAGTTGAGAAGAGTGCATTTGAGACGGGGTGTGTTGAGGGCGGTAGATGGTTCTAGAGAGAGAGGGACTTTTCTCAGGTTATTGGGGATGGAGAATCTGCTGTTTAGTGTGGGCGGCCTAAGGGGATTTGAGTGTATCGTGGGAATGTTGAGGTGTGGGGTGGTTGTGTTATTTTGGGGGGCTGGGTCATAGGAGCGGAGAAGGGTGAGTGTGTCGAGGTCAGAAGAAGAGTTGTGCGTGCGACGAGGGCGGTTGTAGCGATTACGACCTGGGATTGAGGTCAGATTGGGGGATAGCTGAGTGAGAGAGTTAGTCGGAAGGGTGGGGGACAAGTTGGGCGGGGCGGTGTAGTTGCGTGGGGCGTTGCAAGGGTGATGCGGGGGCCGAGGGCAGTTGCTGCGCCTATGAGCAGCGATTGACGCCCGGTGTGGGGCGTGTTGAGTGAGGGAGTCAGCCGGCGGAGTAGGGGACAAGTTGGGAGGGAATGTTGGGGTGGGTGAGGGGTGTATAGGGTGTGTAGAGAGTAGTTCTTTGATGGTGTGTATGTCTTCTTTTATCTGTGTGAGGGTGGCCATGATGTAGTCCATCGTGGGGGGGTGGTGGGGGTGGTGGTGGCAGTCCGCGGTGATTGGCTGACAAGGGAATTCGTGTGCAGCTGGGGGAGAGGGCTGGTGTTCGAGCAGGTCTGCGTTGTGTTGGTGTGCGGGATGGAGTTAGGGAGGGGAAAGCTTTTGGGTGGGAGGGGTGTGGATGAGGTAGGGAGGACGTTGGTGGTGAGAGTGAGGGCGTTGGTGGTAGGCGGGGGGGTCAAGGTGTAGTCTGGGAGACTGATAGCCGTGGTGGGGGTGCAGGGAGGATAGTGGGGGCGAAGAGTGGGAGGGGAAGCGTCATTGGGGATGATCCTGTTGAGGGGGGTGGGGGTTAAATTCAGAGAGGAGGTATGTTCTGCGTAGTTGGTTAGAGGGTAGTGGGGACTGAGAATGGGGGGGGATAAAGGGGGGGATTTGTCGGAGTGCGTGTTATTCTGGTACTGGACTAAGTTAGGTGTGAAGGGTGGGAGCTGTGCTGTTAGCCGTGAGCGGGGTGATAATGCTCGCTATAGGTGTAATAGGAGTGTTGAAGGTATGTGTGGAGGTCCGCGAGTTGGTAGAAGGGGCGGGGGTGTGAGTGGTGTATGAGGGGGAGCGATCTGTGTCTATGCTTGAAGCTGAGTTGGGATAGTGGGAATGTGGGTGGGGGATGGGAGGTCTGGGGTGGTAGGTGTGCCCCTGATTGAGGAGTATGTAGCTGTAAGGTCCTGGTTGGTGGGACTGGAGGAGATATGAGTGTTGGTCCGTGAATTGGAGAGGTGTTCTTTGAAGGTGTCGAACAAGTTGTCTAGCAGTTCCAGGTTCCTGTCTGTAGCTTGTGCTAGGACAATCCCGTTATTGTAGATAGTGATGGTGGCTCTGCCTGGAAAGACTAGGGATGGTGTGATGGAGAGAGTTAGGCTATGAGCTGATTTTCTGGTGGAGGAGACGGAGAGAAGGATGAGAAACGCCTCTCTCCATTGAGCTCTGCGTGTGGTGTGGAAGATGATATCAGTGTTCAGGGATCCATTGACCGGTGAGAAGTAGTTGTCAACAAAGGGGGTTTCAGGGTGTGACCTAATGAAGTTGTGTTTAAAGCGTTTGGCGGCTTTTTTGGTGAGTGATGGTGGGTAGTTGATTTTGTATGTGTGTTTGCCGATAGGATCCATGTTGCGGTGATGGATTAGATGGGTATGGGGGGAATGCGCTAATGCACTATAGTGGTACACATGTGCAGAAAAACAAATGCCTACAGTAGGTTACACAGTAGTAAGTTATAGATTGCAAAGTGGCATTAGTGATCAACCAGCATACCAGGATATAAGAGTGTGCAATAAAGCAAATACATACGGTAAATTACAAAATACACGGTGTAAATATAATACTGAAAGTATATAAGGGCAGGATAGGAGTGTAGGTATAATACTGATAGTATATAAGGGCAGGATATACCTGCAAACAGCAATTTACATGAATCAAAAATCACAAATCAATGTGTCATTAATTAGCAACCAAAGTACAAGGAGTAAGTGTAGGTATAGTACTGATAGTATATAAGGGCAGGGTACAAATGCAAACAGCAATTTACATGAGTCAAAAATCATACATCAAAGTGACATTAATTAGCAACCAAGAAATATGAGGTAGCAGTCTGCGCAGTACCAAAATTCAAAATACAGGTAGGAGTGACACTAGAAAGAAATCAAAATGTATGAGGTAGCAATCTGTGCGTTACAAATGTTCAAAATATAGGTAGACGTGACCCTAGAGAGCAGCCAGACGTATATGAGGTAGCAATCGGTGCATTACAGGAGAGGAAAGCGAGGATGGGTGCAGTTGCGGAAATGTACAGAATAGGAACGACTGTAAGAGCAGAACACAGATGAAGACAGTAGAGTACATGAGTCAAGAATCAATAATCAAAAATCAAAAATGGCATAGTTAGAGACCAAGGTATCTGAGGTAGTAGTCTGTGCATTGCCAGTGTTCAAAAACACTTTGACGAGTCAAACCTGTGATTATCCGGCACACAGATTACTCCAGCAGTGGGTTTAAACATGTAAACCATCTTCCATTTCATGAGGGTTACAACAGTTTCAAGGCCCTAAACGAGCTGT
This sequence comes from Lissotriton helveticus, assembly GCF_964261635.1. Lineage (NCBI taxonomy): Eukaryota > Metazoa > Chordata > Amphibia > Caudata > Salamandridae > Lissotriton > Lissotriton helveticus. The sequence continues at coordinate 313,916,050 of NC_136059.1, forward strand.
TCATTGCTAAAAAAATTTGCCATTTCTGATAGTTATCTCTTTACATGAACTTCATTGCTTGGTTTTATTCATAAAGTGTCACATTTGGCAGTAGAATATCACACATATGTACACTGAAACCATGGAAATGTTACATAAGCAATGTGAAAACTTGGCAACTATGAAAAAGGGTTTTCTTATACTGAGCACCTAACATTTACATTGCCACAAAAGTGAGGTAATAAATCCTACACAAAGGTAACCGGAAGGGTGCAATCCTTGCACAATTTTGCACCACGCAGGCCTACCACAGATTAAAAAGAATAGCGGCAGTGAATGGTACACTTGACAGCACAAGGTTCAAATAAATTGCAACAAAAAGGCCATGGGTTTTACAGAGTTCATAAGAAACACTGAACTATGACAATAATGTGAGAATTCGTCCCAAGAGCAGTTTCTCCCTCACCCACCAAGATCACTTAGAAAGATTTGTCTAAATGGCTCATTTTATAGCGTTATTCCATAAGAAACTGCTAAAAAACACGTTTATAAGCAGCTCACATAAAACCTTTTATACAATATGAAATTTACCCCTATAATTTTGAAAGCTGTCAAGAGCATCTCATCTGCCTTCATTTAGATCTTCCCCATCCTTTCGTATTCCCATCCTTCCTAGTATGTTTTTTATAAAAAAGAATCTCTCTGAGAATCATGGGCTATACAAGCATTGGCAAAGTCAATAGATCTCGCATATGCAAAAGCTATTGGCGTTGCCAGTATGTTTTAGCCATGTTGTGCACCAGCATGGCTGCTAATCAGCATGGCTAAAGTTAGTGGGGTAAAGGAGTGTGGAGTGGAGTGTCGTAAAGTGGAGTAGAGTGGAGTGTTATGAGTGGCATAGAGAGGCATTGAGTGACGTAGAGCGGTGTAGCCTACAGAGAATGGAGTGTCTTGGAGTGGCATAGAGTGCAGTGGTGCAGAGTGTCGTGGAGTGTCGTGGAGGGAGTAGAGTGTCAAGGAGTTGTGTAGAGCAGAGTGAGTGGTGCAGAGGGTGTTTGGTAGAGTGGAGTAGAGTGTTGCAGAGCAGAGTGACATAGCAGACTAGACTGTTGTAGAATGGAGTGGCATGGAGTGTAGTAGTGCAGAAGGGCGGAATGGCCACAGAGTGAAGTAGAGTGCTGTAGAGTGGCATGGATTGATGCATAGTTGAGGAGAGTGTCGCAGAATAGAGTGGAGTAAAATGGCATTGAGTGGCATAGTAGGAGTTGCATAGAGAGCAGTAGTGTCAGAGTGGAGTAGGGGTGTGAAGTCCTTTGGTGTAAAGTGCAGTGACGTAGAGTAGTGTGGAAAAGTAAATTTTGCCATGTTCTGTGTCCCTACGCCTCATCCATCATATGTTATGTGTGCATGACCAATATGCATATGTTATTCCCCATGTCTGATTACTGACGCAATTACAGTTGTGTCCACCTCTGATGTGTCATTTTCCAGTCCTCGTGAATAATACGAATATCAGGCCTATGTAAAGTTATGTTGCCACGTTTCTCAGTGTGCACGTTATTCCATTATAAAGTCCCCGTTTCCAGGCCTCAACAGGGCCCGGACCACAGATTCAGCTCCTGTCTCCTGAAAGCCTCGCTGAGGAGCGATACAGCCCCCACCTGTATCCTCGACCCTTCACTTACTTCCTGCCTCGCAATGCCCGGTGCAGCCCGGCTCTGCCTCTGAGTCTGCCAAGAGTGTGTTATAGTTCCAGCTATCAGTTCAGTCCTTCCTCTCTGCATTCCTAAGCTACTGAACTGCATCAATAGTTTCCGTCATTGTCTAGCCTTCTCGTCTCCACGTTAGAGAAATACTGTATTTAATGGTCATTTAATATTCTTCATCACGCACTACATGTAGAATAATGCATGGTCCAGTCTTAGAGTCAAGTTAGCTTTCCCCTCATGACTTCTAGTTTATATCAACATGTTCCCTAAACATCAGATACTAGATAAGGTTTAGGTGCATGTCGCTCCGACCCTCCAGACTCTAGTCTCTGCTCCTAGCACAGAGTTCGTAGCCCCCAGCTTCTCCTAGTAACACGTCATTGCCAGTTTTCGCGCACCATTAGGTTAGAGGTCCCGGCTCCTTAGGTAGCCCCCTCCTATGTTTCCGCCCATTCATGACATATTCTGTTACGTTTGCATCACATGTCTATGTATACTCCCAGTTACACCTCTTTTTACTGTAATCTTTCGCGACTGCTACGCGTCACGCCTTCTGCTCCACCCACTGTTACGCCTACTGCAATGTAATGCTATGTGTTGCGCTATGTATATAAGTCAATGTATTGTTATTAAAAGTCAGCGCGCTCATCCCAGACCAAGCCCCGGCAGCTGCTGGGCCCCAGTTGTCCTGCTGGGCCCTGTTACCTCTGTTCCTATGCAGGTTGTCCTGATCCTGTCCTTATGCTGTAATAAACCTGCAGAAACTCCTACTACCTCGAATCTTGACTCTTATTTTATTGAGCTATCTGTTATTCATTCATTCATCCAAAAATAGATCCGGTATTATTTATTTATATACCACATAATGGCGCCCGAACAGGGACTTGCCCTTTCCCCACGCGTCGGTGAAGCCACGCCGACCCCCTGACCCTCTGCAGCCGTGACGGAACCATACCGGCCACGTGCAGATATTTCTGCTTCAAGTATCCCTCAGGCCCACGGAGGAGACGGAGGAGGCGGTCCAGCATCCGAACGAGACGGTGGAGGAACGCGGCGAGTCCCGATCAGAGCCCAAGCCGAGAGTCCAAGGTCCGAGGTATCCGGAGGCCCACCCGTAACTGAAGTCCGAAGTCCGAAGTTCGTCGTCGTAGCAGTCCAGTCCCGTCCGAGGCTTTCCGTTCCGTGCTGCCCGGTGAGTACCATTGCTGGGGTAGTATCTAGACAGGACCAATCTAAATTGACTCCTGGTCCGTGGGTTGGTGGTGCCCAGACTCACAAACGAAGTGTTCACCTAGGTGGATACGGGTCTTGATGCGTCCCTTTGTGGGACCGGTATGTTCCGTACTGTTACAGCAGTGCATCCAGTAACTCTAGTCTGTTCCGTTCTCGAGAAAATCTGTTCTGTTTCTGTTTTCAGTATTTTCAGGTAGTATTCTGTCCGAACTGTTATGTTATGATGTTGTTCAATGTATTTCTAATATCGTGGTATGCCTGAATTGTTTTCCCAATTGTTATTGTTCTTCGTGTATTGTATTGTGTTCCGATTCAAGTTTACAATGCCGCTCTTTTCAAGATTACGTCAGTTAAAAACTAGAAAGGGTCTGTTAGAGGAAGCAGTTCCTGTCCCGCCTAGGGACAGTCCAGGTCATTTTATGTATCAGAAACATGGCATAAGCGCCATAATGTATCTAGATTTATGGGTAGAGTATACCAAACAGTTAGAAGAAAAGTATAGATGGCCCGTATCGGGTACATGGGATGCCGAATGTATCATGCGAGTAGAAGAAGCATTATGGAAAAAGAAAGCCAGACAGTCACAGAAAGATGCCATCGAGTTATGGCGGAAAGAAGCGCACAGAAGAACGGAAAAGGAAGTCAGAAAGTCAGAGTTAAGTAGAGAATCCCAGGAACGAGCCCAAGAAAGAGAATTAATCGAGATAGGTGAACAAGTCAAAGCCGAACAGTCAGACAGACAGAGGCATGCCCTAATTAAGGGTATGTATCCTCTCCTTGCCGAAGGTTTGCCAAAAGCGACCCCAGAGGCATCCAGTAATTTCCCGCCGCCATTAGTTCCGACCAAGCTACGTCACAAACAGACCGTAGCTGATATTTTTATTTCGTCCTATTTGGACGACACAGTCCCCGAATATGCAAATCCTGTTCGCGCTCCGCCAGTCCCTGTAAATCAGGCACTTCCTGCTCCTCCAGACACCGGGGTGCCCTTAACAGCTCCCCCGGCCCAGTCCGCTATACAAGTCCAGCCCACGTTACAATTACCGACCCTGCCAGGACGAAGAATGTCAGTCGACGATTCCAGTTTAGGGGCCGCGGGAGGAGGTCTTCCTCAAACCCCGCCGTCACACAAGCGTTTATCAGCACTCGAATTACATGCCCAAGCATCACAGCGTACTCCTAAAAGTAATAAGTCTGTCACAGAAATCAGACAAGCCCTTGGCGAATGTGTCTATGATCCAGTCCCAGGCGAGTATAATATGGTTTTATATTCCGTACGTGTAAGGAGAGTGACCGAGTATCTAGTCACCTTACCGAATATAAAAGAAGATCTAGACAGAATATATCGTTTCATCCGTACAGGGGATGATCCAGAAAGTATTGGCGAGATTATGTCTCAAAGGAAAGCCGAGATTCAGCTCATGATATTAAAGTTCCTGATCAATTGTCTAATAAGAGAACAAGATTACCCGTCTAAAGATCCCGCCGAAATGAGAATCCTGACAAGGTGGAGTGATAATATAGCCGAGGGTAAGCACAAGACCGTTGGTGCCATGGAGAGTATGTACAAGAAAATTCGTAAAGAAATAATAAGGTTACACGAACAGCGTAAAGCAGCACAAGTAAGCGAGAAAGAAAGTATCTCTGATCCTGAAGAAGAGGACGAGAATCCCGCCAGAATAGCGTATGTAGGAAAATCTAGATTTCCAGATCGCCATTTACGCCTAGAACACAAGTCTATTTTTCATCATCCAGCACCAGAACAAGGTTCCCTAGAACAAGTATTTCAAGCTACCGATCACATTCTGAAATCACGAGTCGGTTACAGTGAATTAAGTACTATGCATGAACAAGAACTAGCCCGATCAGCAGTCCGATGGATTACTGATTCTACCACTTTTCCAGACGAAATAGTGGCACAAATGTTTCTGAAACTGCCCCCAGCCGAGCAACGACTGGTGGGTATGTATATGATCCAACACCTTATTACTCTGTATGAGGGTCAACATTCTGACCCAGGCCCGTTACACGATGTCCTGAACGAGTTACTCCAGTATAGATGGAGAGGTCTAGGTACCGATTTAATTAGTGTCATTCTAGAACAGCGCCACAAATATAGAACGTTCCTGAACCCGCATTTTGTTCATGTCTCACCCCCAGAAAGTAAACCATTCTACATAGACAGACAGAATCCGTTACGAGAAGTCCACCCAGTCCAAGGGGCGGGTGGCGTAATGCAACGAGTGTTTGTATACACTCCAATATCAAAGATGGAACTTCTTGAAATGAAGAAATTAATTCCCTGTCATGACAAAGATCCAGCAGGGTTCCATAGAGAATTAAAAGACATGCTCCGTATGGGAGAATACACTTACCCAGATATCATTAAAATGTTAAAGGTCCTGTTACCCGCAGGGGTATATGAAAAGTTAAAAGAATGGGAGGTGGGAGAGAAAAAGATCGATTGGACAGCTCTAGAAGCTGAAGACAAGGCACGAGTACCAGGTACCGGTCTTGGAGATAAATGTAAAGAATTACCAGAATTATTGATTCAAGTTTTACCCAGATTATTGACAACGAGGAAGGAAGACTGGGATGCAATCTCAGCCTGTAAACAGAAACAAGATGAAGATATTAGTGATTTTTATTCTAGATTCGAGAAATGTTTCAGTATTAATAGTGGTCTCAAGACAAGTAGTGAGTCATACCCTCATCTTTTCGTTACCAAATTAGTCGAGAATTCAAGCCCACAAATTAAAAATCGAGTTTTGAAAGTCGAAAGCACCTGGCAAGCAAATACCCCGTCCCAGATGCTCCAGATGCTCCAGTACCACCAGAATAGAATCAGAGAAGAGCAAGAACACGAAAGAAAACGTATGAAAGACACGAAAATGAAAGTGCTAGTTGCACAATCTGTTCCTCAAGACAGTCAGAAAAGGGGTCCGAATCAAGCCAGTCATCCTGCAGCTCCCGTTAAAGGGAACTGCAATTATTGTAAACAGCCAGGTCATTTTATAAACGAGTGTGCAGTTCTGAAACATAACATAGCTACTGGTAAGACTAAAGAAAGACCACGTCCGCCTAGACAAGAACAAGTTTCACAGATTCCTCAGTCACAGAATGCACAACAGACAGTTACAGTACCGCAGCCTATCGCTACAACACAGCACGTTACATCGCAGATGTACCAGTATGCGCAGTCTGAGTATCCAGAGTACCAGTCATATTCATGAAACAGCCTAGAGAGGGAGGTAGGCTTGCCTCTCATCGAGATACCTGTAGATCAAGAAGGTCCCTATGTTCACAGTCAAGTATTAGGGAAAGATAGAAAGTTTTTGATCGATACAGGGGCAAGTAGGACCACAATTAGTCATGCCGAAGTTCCAGGGGCTCCGCTCTCAGGCTCAAGAAATGTTTCCCTTGGATTTTCAGGAAAGCCAATAGTTAATGAGATATCAAAGCCAGTCATTCTAGAAGTAGGTCCATTGTCCCGTACTACTGATCTGTTACTTACTAAGTCATGTCCAGAAAATCTATTAGGCATTAAGACACTGAAAGAATTAGGTGCAGTTATTTGCTGCTCCCCAGAGGGAATACGTCTGTTCCTACGTGACTTCAAGGGTCACTATGTATTACGAGATTTTGATTCAAGATTGTCTAAAGTTCCACAGCATTTATGGGCGCAAGGTCCAACTGATGTAGGTTACATGCAAATCACACCCCATCGTGTGACTCTCAAGCCAGGTGTAGTGTTACCACGAATCAGACAGTACAGATTGCCACCTGAGGCTGTAGCAGCCTTATCCAAAATTATTGACGAGCTCATGGCTCAAGGAGTAGTTGTAGAAACTGACTCCAATGTATGTAATTCTCCGATCATTCCAGTCATGAAACGTACTGATCCAAATGCACCCCCAGTATATCGATTAGTGATTGATTTACGAGAGCTTAATAAATGTATTATTCCTCAGTATCCAGTTGTCCCAGACATCTCTTCCCTGTTAACAGCCATTGATTCCGAAGCCATGTTTTTCACTGTCATAGACCTCAAGAATGCATTTTTTAGTGTTCCGATTCATCCAGACAGCCAGTTTCTTTTCGGATTTTGTTTAAATGGAAGGAGCTATATGTTTACACGCGCTCCTCAAGGTTTCACAGAAAGTCCTAGTATTTACAGTCAAGCACTCAAGAGACAACTAGACAACATTCACATGCCAACTGACACTGCCCTGCTCCAGTATGTCGATGATCTACTGATCACAGCCCGTTCTGAACGTGCCTGCGAGCGAGCATCCCTTACAGTTCTGTATTTTCTAGCCGAGATGGGGCACAAGGTGTCACCTTCGAAGCTTCAATTCTGTGTCCAGCAAGTGGTATACTTAGGACACTTGCTGTCCAAGAGGGGTAGGCAGTTGACACCAGACCGTATCCAGTTAATAGCGAGTCTTCCCCAGCCCAGAACCCAGAAGGAGGTACGTGCCTTTATCGGCCTCACTTCTTATTGTAGACAATGGATTCCCCAGTATGCATTTCTAGCCAAGCCACTGATACAGTTAACGACACAGGAGGCAGCCGTATCGACTGTCCTCCCTTGGACATCTGAACATACACTTAGTTTCAACGAGTTAAAGAAAGCCCTATGTCAAGCTCCAGTTCTAGCTACACCGAACTACAGTAAGCCTTTTACACTTTTCGTTACTGAACGCGAAGGTACAGCATTATCTGTTCTCACACAAGATCAAGCAGGACAATACAAGCCCTGTGCTTATTTTTCGAGCACATTAGATCCAGTCGCCCAGGCGTTGCCTGCGTGCCTCAAGTCAGTTGCAGCCACAGCACTAGCTATCAGACAAAGTGATTCCATAGTTTTAGGGCATTCCCTGACAGTACAAGTTCCACATTCAGTAGAAGTTCTTTTAAATCGAACACAAACACAGCACTTGACAATTGCACGTTTAACAGGTTATGAATTGACACTGTTCCAGCCACACATAGAAATTAGACGCTGCAACGTCCTGAATCCTGCTACACTGTTACCATCAGTTAGTTCAAATCCTGACCCACATGACTGTGTGGAAGTAGTCAACATTACGACAAAGCCAAGACAAGACCTGACAGACATTCCGTTACCAGATCCCGACTTGACACTTTATGTGGATGGTTCATGTATGAGAACTAGTACAGGAGAACTAGTCGCCGCGTATGCAGTAACTACTGACACCGAAGTTATTGAAACACACCGTATTGATACCCTGTCCGCTCAAGCAGCAGAGCTAGTCGCTCTGACACAAGCCTGTATACATGCCAAGAACCTGAAAGTTAATGTTTACACAGATTCACGTTATGCATTCGGAGTTGTACACGACTTCGGAGTGCTCTGGCAGGAGAGAGGTTTCATGACTTCTCATGGAACCAAGATTCAGCATGGTCTCCTTATTCAAGCCCTGTTAGATGCCATACATTTACCGACATCTATTGCTATCATGAAATGCAAAGCACATACGAAAGTCACTGACATTATTTCCCAAGGTAATGATCTAGCAGATCGCACAGCCAAGCTTACAGCACAGACTCCAGACATTCCAGTTAACATGACATATACTCCAGATCCGATTACATGCATGACAGTTAAGGACCCTACGCAAGATGTCATAGATATCCAGTTACATGCTACTCCCGATGAAATCAAGAAATGGTCCGAACAAGGAGGGGTCCAGACAGATCAAGGATGGTTAACGAAGGGTAGAGCCACATGGTTTCTCCCCGATTCTATGGTTCAAGTCATTATCAATACCGCACATAGTCCAGCCCATTTAGGAGAAAAAGCTATGTTAGACAGTATTCAGAACATTTGGTTCAACAAGCATTTACGAGCTGCAGCCAAGCAGAAAGTCCGTACCTGTATGATATGTTGTCAGTTTAATCCAGGTAAAAGTGTCCCGGTGGAACAAGGTGGTTTCCAGCCCCCTGACCACCCTTTTGAGGTCCTCCAGATGGATTATATTCAGATGGAGCGATGTCGAGGTTTCAAGTATGTCCTTGTAGTTGTATGCGCTTTGTCCAGGTGGACAGAAGCATATCCAGTCCCAGATTACACAGCCGCGACCACTGCCAAGCAGTTGGTTCGTGAATTCTTCCCTAGATATGGACTCCCTAGAGTCGTATATTCTGATAACGGTCAGCCATTCTCCTCAGAGTTAATGAAGCACGTTTCCCTGTTGTTAGGGTACCAGTGGAAGTTCCATTGTGTACGCCATCCTGAAGCAGCCGGTCTCGTAGAGAGACATAATCAGACCCTGAAAATCCGCATTGCTAAAGTCTGTAAAGAAAAAGGTGTGGACTGGCTAGTAGCTCTGCCAGTCGCCCTGTTTTATATGCGCATGGTCGCACATTCCAGATCAGGTCTATCCCCGTATGAGGTCGTATTCGGCCGCCCCCCTAACATGTGGGGTACTCCTAGACCCCGAAGTATTACCGATGTTTCATGTAATATGCTGACAGATTACCTAGCTTCCTTGATGTCTGCCCTCAACTCATGTCGTTCACAGGTTGCTGCCGCATTTCCAGACAATACCGAGGTGGCACCGCACGAGATCGTTCCAGGCTCCTTGGTGATGATCAGAAATTTTGACAGATCAAGTCCGCTGGAACCACGTTGGAAGGAGCCACGTCAGGTCCTCCTCACCACCCGTACAGCCGTCAAGTTGGAAGGCAGAAAAGGATGGATCCACCTGTCCCATGTTAAACTTTTTAAAGGACTGAAACCAGCTTCTAAAAACATTTCCAAGGATTCCCAAGATTCGAAAGACTGTCAAGACATTATTTTAAAGGACTGTCCCGCACAAGACATTATTACAACCCCTCCCTTGGTAGAGAAAACTCCGCAGCAGGAGTATAAGTTAAAGCTCAGGTCTAGTAAAATAAGTCAGTCAGTTTAATTGTATAAGTCCTCCCCTAGGTGAAACGGTTAGACTGTTTCTGACATGTATAAAATAGACCCCCATAGTGAGAGAGTCAGTCAAAGTTCAATCAGATGTATCGTTTTTCTGAGTTTCATATTATTCATCAGCATAATGATTTCCTGCACCAGCTATGCGTTCTATCTGTATTTTCCAGTTCCTCATGTAAATATGTCTGCTAATGCTACGGTAGAGCACACGTTTAGTGATCTGCCTCCTCATGAACTCTCTTACCGCCTCGCTATGCGCAACAACTCATTTATCCGTATGTTACATTACGCACACCAGACCAGCAATGCCACTAATTGTTGGGTGTGTGGTCGACTCCCCCCTTTCCAGACACCGAAAGGAGTTCTGCCACTCTTTCCTTATCCATTCTCACACAATGGTTCGTGTGGAGCATGGTCCACGTTAACGTCATCCTCAACAGATATGTCTTTTCTTAACAGTACATGTTTTCCAGACAAGAAAGGTTTCCCCCACAGAACAGGTTTAGATCTAGAAAATGAAGTATATAATTTAGGTAATTATTCGTCGAATTTCATGGTCCTGAATGTTCAGTCTGATACCACTCCAGACTTACCTGCTATTTCAGTACTACCTGTCAAAGGCGAATTATGTGTCCGTAGTTATGGTTCCGTACATGTAGGTCATAGTGAATGTACTACTGTTATCCAGTATAGTGACAGTGGGAAATCTGTTTTCAAAGCTTCACATCACTCTTATTTTATTTGTGGTCAGACCGCATATGTCCGTCTGCCCCTCGATTGGGAGGGAACCTGTTACATTGCCTTCCTACTGCCACCTGTTTTCCTAGCCCCATCTGATTATCACAGAAACACACATCTAGTACACATTAGACATAGAAGGGAGTCCCCAATTGTCGATTATACTGAAACTACTCTAGAACAGTATACAGATTTCAATAAAGGTTTCTTCTTCTTTGTAGGACCTGTCCAGAATAGTAAACTGATCCGTAGGTTAACAAGAACCCTTGAAGCTGTAGTAAATGAGACTGCCTCTGCTCTAGGTAACCTAACCGAAGAACAATCTGCTATGAGATTTGTCGTTTTGCAAAATCGTCTCGTCCTTGACGTCATACTGGCCGATAGGGGCGGGGCCTGTAGAGTCATCGGATCTAGTTGCTGTATTTTCATTCCAAATAACGCGCCGTCTGTTTATTCAGCTATAACCAGACTCCATAAAATTGCCCATCTGTTACACCAAGATCCAGGCACCTGGACATGGTCAGGTTGGTTCTGGAATATAATTTCCGCCTGGGGATGGAAAGTCCTGTCCTTTTTGGGTATTGCAGTAGCAATCATATTTAGCTGCTGCCTCTGTATACAATGTGGCCCTGCGATTTGCAGCATGTGTGCTACCTCTTGTATTCCTAGTCCCAAGCCCCGTTCTAAATCCCGTTCCAAGACAATTCGAGACGAGCAAATGGTACTGTATGAAATGATAGATGGTATCATGAAAATTGATGTTTCCTGATGGAAACGTAGTGACAAGGAGGGAATGTGGAAAAGTAAATTTTGCCATGTTCTGTGTCCCTACGCCTCATCCATCATATGTTATGTGTGCATGACCAATATGCATATGTTATTCCCCATGTCTGATTACTGACGCAATTACAGTTGTGTCCACCTCTGATGTGTCATTTTCCAGTCCTCGTGAATAATACGAATATCAGGCCTATGTAAAGTTATGTTGCCACGTTTCTCAGTGTGCACGTTATTCCATTATAAAGTCCCCGTTTCCAGGCCTCAACAGGGCCCGGACCACAGATTCAGCTCCTGTCTCCTGAAAGCCTCGCTGAGGAGCGATACAGCCCCCACCTGTATCCTCGACCCTTCACTTACTTCCTGCCTCGCAATGCCCGGTGCAGCCCGGCTCTGCCTCTGAGTCTGCCAAGAGTGTGTTATAGTTCCAGCTATCAGTTCAGTCCTTCCTCTCTGCATTCCTAAGCTACTGAACTGCATCAATAGTTTCCGTCATTGTCTAGCCTTCTCGTCTCCACGTTAGAGAAATACTGTATTTAATGGTCATTTAATATTCTTCATCACGCACTACATGTAGAATAATGCATGGTCCAGTCTTAGAGTCAAGTTAGCTTTCCCCTCATGACTTCTAGTTTATATCAACATGTTCCCTAAACATCAGATACTAGATAAGGTTTAGGTGCATGTCGCTCCGACCCTCCAGACTCTAGTCTCTGCTCCTAGCACAGAGTTCGTAGCCCCCAGCTTCTCCTAGTAACACGTCATTGCCAGTTTTCGCGCACCATTAGGTTAGAGGTCCCGGCTCCTTAGGTAGCCCCCTCCTATGTTTCCGCCCATTCATGACATATTCTGTTACGTTTGCATCACATGTCTATGTATACTCCCAGTTACACCTCTTTTTACTGTAATCTTTCGCGACTGCTACGCGTCACGCCTTCTGCTCCACCCACTGTTACGCCTACTGCAATGTAATGCTATGTGTTGCGCTATGTATATAAGTCAATGTATTGTTATTAAAAGTCAGCGCGCTCATCCCAGACCAAGCCCCGGCAGCTGCTGGGCCCCAGTTGTCCTGCTGGGCCCTGTTACCTCTGTTCCTATGCAGGTTGTCCTGATCCTGTCCTTATGCTGTAATAAACCTGCAGAAACTCCTACTACCTCGAATCTTGACTCTTATTTTATTGAGCTATCTGTTATTCATTCATTCATCCAAAAATAGATCCGGTATTATTTATTTATATACCACAGTAGAGTGGTGCAGAGTAGATTACAGTGGCATGGAGTGCAGTGGTACAGAGTGCAGCAGAGTGGCTGGAGTGAAGTGTCAGAGTGGAGTGGTGCAATGTAGAGTGGAGTGGTGCAGGGTAGAGTGGAGTGATGCACGGTAGAGTGCAGAGGTGTAGAGCAGAATGGCGTGGAGTACAAAGGTGTAGAATGCAGTAGCAGAGTGCAGTGGTACAGAATAGCTTAGAGTGGCGTGGAGTATTGTAGAGTGTAGTGGGGTAGAGTGCAGTAGAGTAGAGTGCAGTGGTGCAGAGTAGAGTGGTGTTGAGTGGAGTAAAGTAATGTTGAGTGCAGTGACAGAGTAGGGTGTCAGAGTGCAGTGGTGCAGAGTGCTGTGGAGCAGAGAAGATTATAGTGGCTTAGCGTAGATTGCAGAGGTGAAAAGTACAGTGATGTAGAGTAGTGTGGGGTAGAGTGCAATGGCAGAGTACAGTGGTGTAGAGTAGAGAGGCTTCGAGTGAAGTGGCGTAGGGTGGAGTGGTGCTGAGTATAGTGCAGTGATGCAGAGTGGAGTGGCGTAGTATGGGGTGCTGTAGAGTAGAGTTCAGTGGTGAGAGTGCAGAGGAGAGTGGAGTGGGGTAACGTGGAGTATGCATAGTATTAGTAGCACAGTGCCATTATAGACAACATCTCTTCAATTGAAATAACCATTGCATTTGCACAGACATACAGGTTTTACTGTTAAAAGTACAGAGTGCACAAATGATAATGTGTGGAACGGTCATCGCCTAATGTATTGGTTTGCTTTAATCACGTTGAAATATTGGTTTCCCCCACACTTCAAAATTACTCAAACATCGGCTTAATTTGTACATTCCTTATCCTGATGTATTCTGAAATACATGCACAATTCATTTACAGACATTTACATTTTGATTTGTGCTGGAAAACAAAAACAACACCATACAGCACACCCAGGTAGCTAGCATCATTGTCACATAGACCCTCTTACTTTGAAGTCAGAGAAAGAAAACTGAAAACCAAGCTTCATGGAAGAGTCTGTCTGGCATCTGACATCTGTCTTTGAATGGAAAGCAAATGTGGCAAGAACAAGATTTATAAACCTGTTTACAGAAATTAAGTATTGGTGAAAGAATACTGTAAATAGAGTTTGGGCAAGGGTGTGGACGAATTAAAGAGGGTCAGTGTAAAACAAATAAAGCCAGCAAATGGCAAGGACATGTGGGTCACAAACCGCAAAGCCAATGGTAACCAATGGGTGGAATGCATTCCAAGGGAAGCTTTCTGAATGTCTCCAAGATGTCCTTAGAAAACTAGACAGCAGTGCAGTCTGCTGGGCTTCGACCTAAAAACACATTTTCAGTGATTGAGGATGCTGCATAGAATGTCTCTGAAAGGTTATTAAATAGCACAACCTGATCAAAAGAAGTTAATTCTGTGAGATATAAATTGAACAAACAAATGTGTGATCACTGCCATAGGCCCTGCTGGAATCTACTGGGAATGAGCCGGAAGAGGAAATGAAAAGTTTGGCATTTCTTGAAAGCACAGCTCTCAGAGACCAAAGCTATTCCTTCAGGCTATATCAATCTTAAAGGCTCAAAGAGCAGAGCTACCATTACAGTCAGCAAACACATCCCTGCAGGCTCAGGCAGGTTTAATGAAAAGGCTATGGATATATGGGATGAAATGCTTCCGAGGAAATGACACCACAACAGTAATCAGTGTCTCAAATACACACCGAAATACCATTAAAATATCACTTTAAAACTATTTTACATCTTCACACATTTTGCAACTAAACATCACCTTATCATTTTCTCAGAATACAATGATTTGCCCAGAGATGCCAGTTTGTGAATAAATTGCCATTAAGTATCTTCTAGCCATTTACTTAAAATACTCGGCCCAAAACAGCAACCTTTAACTTTTAGCAAGTACACCGTTTTTTCAACAAATGCTCATTTATCGTATTCTGAAAACAGATTAGTTTTGTTCCAAAATTTGACCTGGTTTATTTACGAATATCTCTTCATTTACCCAATCTACCTATTACCCATGGCCGTTCTAATAGTTTAGAAGTACACAAAGGCCCTCATGTATCAAGATTTGGAGTAGCGATTACAAAATTGCACTTTTCAGCGAATCGCAATTAGGTATCGCTTTTCCAAATGTATGAAACTCCAAGACGATTCACAAGGGCTCGCAAATCGACCCCCAGGAATCGCTAAAATCACGGGGATGGTGGCCTGCTGGGGTCAGCATACCACAATAGCTGTGAATGCTTGTAAATAAAGCAAGCATTTTTTTCTAAGTGCAGGCCATTTTCATGAAAGGAAAACGGGCTCCGTTTAAAGAAAAAAAATGAAAAGTTTTCTTTTCATTTTCTAAGAGCAGACAGTTATCTATGGAATCACTGCCAGCTCTTAAAAAAAATGTTTTTGCCACTATTCCCAAAGGGGAAGGGGTCCCGTTGGAACCCCTTCCCATTTGTGAATAGGTTACCACCAACTTGAATTTGGTGGCAAATTGCTAATGTTTTGCAACAATCAATTTATCAACAAGGAGGGATGAGGAATTAGAGGTCCGTTTCTTTCCCCAGGGCGAGTATAAGTTAATCAGAATGAAAACGGACACTTGTAACACTTCCCGACCATTGGCTAAGAAGTATATTAGGATACCCTCAAAAACTCAATGTTTGTTGGTATGCGGTTTATATGTTTCTTCCGCCCCACATTGTAGTTTTGGCAGTTATCATCGGGTATTCTAATGAGTGGTTTGCCAGCCTCATCCAGAGGCACCTCTGGTCTTAAAGTGCAGTATCCAGAGATGAAGAAGACAAAGTGTGAAATCAAAATTTACAAAAAAGGAAAAAAATGTAAAAGGTGGAAGAGCACCCAAAGTATTTTAATGTAGGGTGAAATCCCACTGTATTAAAAAATTTTCATACTGCGTTCAGATCAAGTTACTGGATCTTGGAGTATTGGTAGTTAATTGTCGACATGTTTCAGCTCTTGCGGCCCGAGGGGTCTATCGAGCTTTCGTCAGGACTAACATAAACAAATAGATACAAAAATGTTACTCACACAATTTGTGTAGTACCTTTGTTATAGTCAATTTTTCGGATACTATTTTAGGGCAAAACTGTTCCTCCAAATTCTGGGTCAGTAGAGCCAGTAATGTTTTGCAACTGCATTCACGGTCACAAACATTCTTAAATACCATTAAGATTCTGTATTTGGAAGGGACGCCCTAAACACACCCCTTCCAAATACCGAATCGCAAACTCATTTTGCGATTCAGTATCAAGTTACTGAATGTCAAAATAGGGTTTTTTAAAAGTGAAAAGCATTTTTTGCGTTTGCAAACGGGCCAATTCTGAAAAAAGGCCTGTTTGCAAATGCAAAAAATGTCTGATTCATGTGGCACTAAGTTCTCAATATCAGCGTATTACTTTCTTTTAATATTCTCAATTCATCCTGTCCGGTTAGGCAAGATAGTGCCTTGCATGCCCAAGATCAGTATCACTAGGCCAGCCCTCTCTGTCCCATTTCAGATGCTTCCACAAGATGCCATGAAACTTCACCAGATGCTATAGACACCTACCACCAATCCTGGGTTGCCACTCATTATACCAATGAAAGATGGCCTCACAGTGCTATCACATCCCATTGACAGTCACAATATGTCAGAAATGGCCAGTATCAAGCCAATGACAGGAACAATATGTCAACACTAGTTACTATCATGGCAAGCATTTCCTGCACCATGCCTGGCATGGCCAGCATAATGCCAGATATACTCCACATCATGCTAGACAGACACACATATATATGCTCCTAGCTACATACACAGGAACACATGCAATGCCCAGGAATCTGCTCGAATTCTGAAACCCCTTCACCAGTCAATTGCTAATACATATATGCAGCATGAGGGGTCAGGTGTGCTGGGGTCGGGGGTCACACTGCACTGGTGCAGGGTCCGCATACAGGATCATGAAACAAGTGTTTCATTGGTTCCCACAAAGGCCCTACATGGGAGCATCAAGGGGGAGCGAGCTCCAGGTATATATCCTGCACCCCGGCAGCCTCAGCACCTCAGGGTCCACATGGGAGACGCAAAGCGTTGCAATTGGCAAAGAGTGTCAGGGAAAGGTCTGTGGTGGCTGATGGGTGGCTGCCACACGGTCCCATTTGGTATACAGTTGGTTGGGTGGCAGCTGTCAGTCAGCGTCTGTCATCTGATGATATAGTTGGGGACTTGGGGTGGTTTTGAATACGCGGAAGGTGCAGACATTTATAACCCTCTGTGTAGTTAGAAGCAGTGCTTAATTTGAGCTGGTGGTTACAGGTGGGGCACACCGATTGCCTTTTTTGGGGACCAGGACATATTTTTCATTGTTTGACTTTCAACCAGAGCAAGAGAGAAAGGTGTAGAAGGAGGAATACAAAAAACTGAAAACCAGTGACAAAAGGGAAAAGCAGGGATGAAATAGAACCTATAAGAATGAGCTAAGTGGGCAGGGAGTATGCAGTGGAGGATGAAAAACGCATGAGGTGGAATAAAGATTCACAGCCTTATTATTTGACATTTCTGACACTCGGCAGTGCTGGCCCTGGCATGAGCAAGATTTTGGTACCCGGCACTTATTTGTTTCACAAATTAAGCACTGGGTAGAAATATTGCCTCTGGCACACAACTGTCGTGTGGATGAGGACAGTGGACAAGCGCTCTCAATCCACAGGTGCTGAACCTGCCTGGAAGAGGCTGCTGCTGTCAGCTGCTGGCTGGAGCTCGGTTTTGGCCGTACCCCATAACAGGGTGACAGTGGGAGCAGTCAAAGGGGCCAACCACAAATGAACCATGTCTAAACACCTGGCACCATGGACTCTTTAAAAAACATAAGTATTATGCCCAAGATAAAGCAGCCCTAACCCTGGGACAAGGCACTCAGGAGTTACATGCCCATATATGGGCGCGAAGCGCAGGCTTTGGGCCTTTAGCAGGGCACGGAATGTCGAGATGGGGCTACTACTACTTGTATGAAAGTCACAGAAGGGACTATGTTGGCTAAAAAGCCAGGGGTGGCTGAAGTAGAGGCCAATTGAGAGCTCAGGAGCAGCAATGAAGCAAGCGTATGAGCGCTGGCAAGGCATGAAATAGGCACTTTGAGGGCAAAAAACACAATCTGCTTTTACAAGCAAATCGTTATGTTCACTCTCTCCCACGGCAAAAAAATCCCGTTTGTTCTTGCCAGGTGCTTTCCTGGCTGTGTTGTTAGCTGGTAGACCTCGAAACAATGCCTTTTATTAAAATAAGAGGCTGGTGCTTCCTGCTGCAATGTGTTCCCACTACTAACAGTTCTGCTACTTAGTGCTACTGCTTTGGAGCACGGGGCTTCGACTTTGCTCTCTGTGATCAGACTTCTCTCCGAGTCTGCGCGTGAGAGGGGGCAGACACCCCGACATCAGGCTCAGAGCTCCATAACAGATAAGTGCCGTGATGTCCCCGCTTCTGGTGCACACAGTGTGTTTCTGGGCAGTCACACTCGCACACTATTTCTCTCACATACTCGAAGGAAATGTATAGTGCTCCCTTTGTGGAACCTGGAGGCTGGGGCATTCTGACATGACTACTCATTCGTAATAAACTATTACAAGTGAGTGGTGACCTGATTTTCCTATTACAGGTGAGTTCACTTGTCAGAGCGTGTCTGAAAAGGGAAAGTAAAGAGTGGGAGCCCATCTATATATTGTGTGAGCTCATGTTTTATAATCAGTATGATAGATGTTTTTAGGATGGAAGCAAATTACAGAATGAGTATCACAATTTTTGTCTCAGCTACTTTCAAGGCAACATGAAGCTGCTGCTGATGGCGTGCAGCACTAGTTGATAATCAGCCAAGCCACCTCAGCTGGAGATGTGACCATGCACATTTTGCTGCACTTCTGACATTCTTTTAATCTTTGGCGACACTCATCCATTTATAACCAATCAGACGCTAGCAAGGTGAACTTCCACGACATGTCCACACATCTGCATCCTAGGAGTCTACCTTATGTAACAGAGTCATGGTTGAGTATGCCCATCACTTCTGACGAAAGCCTCACCTTGCCTTGTCCTTTCATCAGCACAATGTTGGAGATGATGGACGGCTGGGCCAGCCTCCAGGGAGACTCCACCTGAGCGGTGCTCAGAGAGCGCGTGGTCTTCTTCACAATATGGTAGTCCTGAAAGAAATCACTCAAGGTTATGCAAATACATGATGACACTTATCGTACAATCAGGTACACATTGTGTTGAACTCAGCATCTCTTTTGGAATTTCACATCATTCGGATAGGACTCTACAAGGGGCAAATGGCCCCATCCATATAATCCACTTTTTCAATTTAATATGCAATCCTACACGAATATATTTAATGGAAGAACGGGGAGTCTTATATTTCATATTTCTAGATAACCATACAACACAACAACCATTTGCTAATTCATTGAAAGAGGCACGCGGGTCATGCGGCTGCAAGGAAGTTGTTTTGGTAAATGTATTCCTGCTTATATCCAAAGCCAGACTTGGAGCTACATTTGCTAAGCATAAGTTCTAACACAGTTCCCATAGAAAATGCCCCAAAAGACAGGAGAGTCGTTTTCCACGACAGCCTTTGTACATAATGCAAGGAGGGTGACACGACCAGTCAGGTGCTCGGAAAGCTGGGGGTTCTATGGCCCACATGCATCAAGCATTTTTGGAGTCGCAAACGGTGCGATTCCTTAAAATCGGCCGTTTGCGATTCCAAAAGTGCTTTTTGGTATGCATGAAGCAATTTTAGAATTCGTAACATTTTTGCGAGTTCTAAAATAGCGATTGCTTTTAAGAAGTCGCAAATGTGCGATTTCTTTAAAGCAATGCATCATTACTTTTAAAAGTGCAAAATCGCAATTAGGGTGTCAAATTTACCGAGTGGTTGAACCACTCGGTAAATTTGGAAAAAGTGTTTAAAATGCTGAAAATGCTTTTTTTTCAACATTCATGTTACGGACACACATGTCCTTAGGACATGTGTGTGTGAAACATGATGCGAAAAATACATTTCAGGGGTGCATGGGGGGGTCCTTTGGACCCCCCCCTGCACCCATGAAATTTTCAAAGTGCCACTCGCAATTTGCTAATGCCTTCCCATTGACTCCTATGGGCCTTTTGGCCCAAAGGAATCAATGGGAATTGCGAAAATTAACTTAAGAATTCGGTATTTATTTGGGATTCGGTAAAAATTGCGATTTTTACCGAATCACAAATGAATACCGAAAAAAATGATGCATAGCATTTTGCAATTCTTAATTTGCGATTCGTTATTTTTCGCAAATTAAGAAGTGCAAAATGTCTCGATGCATGTGCCCCTTAGTGCAGACCGTAGTCCTACATGGTGTTACAAAGCCGCACCTCACTGCCTCCCTCTGGGGATCTGGCACTGCCCTGGCAATGGGCTAAAGCACTTTCCATCCCACACCACAGGTTTGTCTGCAGTACTCCTAGCTCCATTAAATTGGGAGCTTTGCACTCAGAGCCCTTTGCTCAGCATCTCTTGAGCAGCAGATACAATTCCTAAAGCCATGTGGTCCCCTCCAAAGAATTGGACAGAGGTTTGTTAATGGAACGAGACCTCCTGAACCTCCATATGACCACCCTGTATCGGCTACAGTAGTTGTCGCGAGCACAAAAAAAGGCGATTGGCAGGAAACTTGCAAACAGTCTAAACTCGTGGCAATTGCTCCGGGGCACATTTTGATGATCAATTCCTACAACACTCTAGAAAGAGCCCCACCTCATGCAAATCAGTACTGACTCTGGTGCTCATGGAACAGTTCATCCCAAATCACCAGATGAAGGATCACACACAACCCCAGACTAGTTTCAGCTTTATTGGGCCTCGTCAGGGAGGTATGCTTTGGGTCCTGTGGCACAGCAAGGAGGGGACCCACTTCTGGGCATATCCTGTGCCACTTAGGCTGTTACGTCTAAACACAGAAAAGGTGAAGGCAGGAATGCTTGCAAACATTCTATACTAGTAGCAACCGCTCTGGCTATAGTTCCAAGACCTGTGTTTTTCACACTGTCCCACTCAAGACAGAGGCCAGTTTTATGCAAATCAGTACTGACCCTGCTCCCCATGGGAACAGACCATGCCAAAACCATAAGGCTAAATTATGGTTTGCGCCGTCTCAATCATACAAACCAAGCATCCCTTAATAGAGACCAGAACATCAGAAAAAGATGTTTACTATACGCTTGCTGACCTACCAATGTAACATTTGATGGCAACATGAGCTACGTCCACCAAAATAAAAGCATGAATTAGTTTCAAAACGGAGTAGCATTGTGCATGCCCCACTTTCAAGCGCAAACTAGACAGGCCCATCAGACACTGGTAAAGCAGTGGACAGTCGTGTAAATCAAGTTTCAGTTGCCACGCCCCTACCAAGCAAGCACAGTGAAGGCAACTCATGGGGGTGAGGGGGGGCTGAAGGCCATAACAACGCGGGCTCAGCCACGTGTGCTGTCTCCCCGCAAGCCGAACCACACTTGCCTTAACCACTCATAAACCTTAACAGCGCATATGCGTGGTTAAGGCAATGCGCGGTCTAGCTGCAGAATGGATCGGCGGGCACAGGGCGAGGAAGGATCGAGAGAGGACGCGGTGATGTAGGTGGAGCTTGGTCTTGAGGGGTACTTTTTTGGGGTGGGGGTAGTTGTTAGGGCTCAGGGGGGTCGGCCTGTTTATAGGGCAGGAAGCCGTGTTAGGGCCCAGGGAAGGGGGGCTGGGTCAAGGTACTTTACAGGTGTAGGGGACAGTTTTTAGGGCTCAAGAGGGGGGGGGGCTGTGGTTGGGGTAGTTTTTATGGTGTGGGGTCACTTTGTAGGGCTCAGGGCGGGGGAAGGGACCATTTTCAGGGCTGGGGCAGTTTCAGACCTCAGGGTGGGGGGGGGAGACTGGGTCAGGGTACTTTACAGGGGTAAGGGTCAGTTTTTAGGGCTCAGGGCTGAAGGGCATAGGAAAAGGGACAGTTGTAAGGGCTGGGGGCTCTTTTAGGCCTTAGGGTGGGGGGGGCTGGGTCGGGGTACTTTACAAATGAAGGGGACAGTTTTTTAGATGTGAGGGTGGGGGTGCTGGAGCCAGGTTGATATTTTTTAGGGCATGTGGTTAATTTGTAGGGCTCAGGGTGGGGGAAAGGGGACAGTGTTCAGGGCTGGGGCGGAGGTGTATGATCTTGAGCACACATGTCCGTTTACCAATCATGTCTTTACCAGAAAATTACGTGGTAAAGGCATGCGTGATAAAGACATGGTTGTGGTTAAGACCGCGTGGTTCAGGCATGCGTTGTTCCATCATACAACCCAACTCCGGGCTCTCTGTGATATCAACAGCCAGGGATGTGTGCTGGATATGAAGAGTAGCAGAATGAAAATATCACGTGTTTTAGAAAGTACATAGGCAGGCAGACACTGTCCCTGTGCACTTAACTCAATGTATGCACCAACTTCTTGTGCGCATTATAACTCATGGTACACGGACAAAAGATACACACTCAACAATCAATCAGTGTTTTATGACAGCCTGGCATGGGAAATACATTGCAAACTACATGCATGAGCAGCAAATGCGAGAGATGAAATGAAAAACACACTTGATAACTTACATGCACAATATGGATGATTGATGAAAACAGGTGAGAGGGTGCAAGGCAGATGCAAAAAAGAAAAAAAAAGAAATATTACACAACTGTGGTCATGGGTAATTGAAGCAGCTGAGGAAGGCATTAAACACATGCAATAACTGAAAATGGGAAACATGATTAAGATTGTGCAACAAAGCAAAACGATGAACACGCTAAACATTCATGAGTGACTTTAGGATGAATTAGATCCATCTATGAGGCACCTGGGCGTATTCAGTAATATGCAAATCTGAAGCTATGATAAAAGGGGGTTTTCTCAATTTACCTATTAAAGTTTATGACTGCAATTACATTTCATTTGAGCATCCTGGAAAACCAAGTAATTCGATCCTGTAGCACATTTTAGAATCGTTGATGTAATTCAAGTCTTTAAAAAAACATCATCAGAGGGTTCAGCTCATGAAATATTTACACGTGATCAGGAAGTAGCTCATTCCCGTGAAATGAAATGAAATGAATTCGTACTTGTATAGCGCACTTATACCCTGAGGTGTCACGGCGCTGTACGCATACCGCTGGGGAACCCTTCTGGCTTTTCCCTGTGAAATGCCCACTCCTGGGCATCCCCAAGGTAAAGCCAGGCATCCCAGCGCTGTTGGGGCAGTTGTGGAGATTAAGCAAGCTATTGCCCAGAGTTGCAGAGTGGGACCCATGATTAGAATAGGCACGAGGCGAGAATTATCAGGTCCGAGGAAATTGAGCCCAAGACCCGCCGAGGCGGGAATTGAACCCTGGTCTCGGGCCAGACCTCTGCATCAGGGTTTGACGCTCTAACCACTGAGCCACACTTCTCCCACCGCTGCCCCTTCTCACTGCTCAAGGATGGAAAGGTGTTTAACTAGAAATGGATGGGCGTCGATTATGGGTGGTCTGGAGGTAGCATCTTTAAACCCATGCCCAGTCCTGGATTAAACCCTGTGGAGGGCTCTAGGCAGTCAAAATTTTGCCCCGCACCCTCGCAAACAATTTAGGACAGCTTGATTGCAATTTTTTTTCAAGATCCAATTGATATTATTTTGATAATTTATCACGGGCCCCTAAAAGGAGTGGGGCCCTTAGGCCTGTGCCTACTTTGCCTAATTTGTAATCTGGAACTGCCCCAGGCTTGTTCCCGGCACCACCCCTGGTTGCATGGTCACATGGATACCAAGGCAGGCCACAGAACAGAAATTGATCAGGGCTTCGACAGCCCTTTTTACCTTGAGTAAGATCTACTCTGCCTAATCACTCAGCAGCAAATAGGATTCTGTGGAAGAGAGAGACTGGGCCAAGCTGTGACATCATCAGCGGGTCAAAGCGTTGATGATGTCGCTTGCTCTACGCTCCTGGAATTTTGGGGAATCCATGAAAAGATTTTTACCTGCTACATCCCCGACATGATGTGGACCCTCGGTGGCTACAATTCACATAAATATCAAAATGAAGAGGGGAAGCTGCAGAATTGACTCTTCAAGTTCCACTGCATGCTCTGCATCCATATAGACTTGTCAGACTCATCGACTCATCAATTGAGCATTAGGATGAGGCCAATCTTGGTTCTATAAATTGATGTTTTGATAGGATCCATCCTTTATTCTTCACACTTGAATGGTCCAAAAGTAGTGCTTTCTGTCACTCTGGACTTAACTCAGCGATTACTTATGTCATTGCTACAACCAAAAATTTCTTTCAACATAAATCGAGAACTCATCATATTAGAAAAAGAATAATTGTTCATAAAATACCAGTAACAAGCTCTCGAGAATAGCACCTGGGAACTGGAAGAAAATAATAATAATAATTCATATTTGTAAAGAGCAAACATGGCCCCCATTAGGGTTTCCAGGAGCTGGGCGCCACCAGGCAGATTAAGTGAGCTATTGCCCAGAGTCACATGATGCTGAGCTGCTGCCGGAGATCGAACCGTGATCCCCATGCTCCGGAGGCAGTCACTCTGGCCGCTGCACCACACCTCTCCCACTACAATTATTAATTAGAAAATGAGGCAGAAGTATGATATTGATATGCTATAAATGTTAGACATCATTTGTGTTGGAGGAGGGTTTTGAGAATTGTGACACTGTGGAATGACCAGAAGGGGAATGTGTCTAGATTGGGTTTGTAAATGAAGGAAAGGCATTTGTTGAGACGGTCAGCGAGAGCGAAGGGCACGCTTAAATGGGAATTTTAGATGGGAGTTTACATCTGAGTGATGTGAAGACATTTTGTTCAGTAATAAAGGAAATGTGAAGAGGCATTATGTTGTATCTAGAGGGTCAGATAAAGGAGATATTGGGTCCGCGGAGGAGGCTGTGGATGGAGATTTCTGATTGACCTCCACAATCATGTCATGCATTCGGCATCTCTTTGCTCTCGGGATTGGCTTGTGGTTAGTGATTCAGGTATGGTTTGCATGAGTCGGATTTGTGTTGAGGCGATGAGATATTGCAGATTTACCTTTTTATCTCATTGTGAGAGCACAGTTGCTACCCAGTTACAAGGTGATCTGGCACTGAGAAAGCGCATACAGGCAGTGAGACTATTGCCAGGACAATAGCCTCCTAAACATGAGCAAACAAAGGCAGAGTTTTAAATTTCTTGTGGAAGTAGAAATAGCATTTGGTGACTTACAGTTCAAGTGAACGGTTGACCCAAGCATTTGATATTAAAGGAGAAAGGACTCCATTCCCAATGCAAGCCTTAAGAAAGCAAGAAGCAACAAAAAGACAGGTGAGGCAGATCTGTAAATTGAGGGCCTGCGTTATAAAAGGGATGTCGATCCAGACACAAAGTCTTTACAAGAACCCATTACCAGAGAGAAAGCCAGTGGAAGGCTGCAAGGTGTGTAGACATGTGGGACCTCGGACACACACTCAAACCTAGTCTGCCAGTTGATGGTTTAAAGAACTGAAGTCTCTCAGCCAGAGATTATGGCATTCCCAGAGACTAGGAATTAGAAAAACCCATTATAGACAAGACAGTTCACTGAACCATGATCCAGTTTCCTGTTAGAGCATGGTAGAAGAAGGATGACCTTTCTCACCAATTTTAGGGGAAGAAAACACAAGGAGCTCAATGTACAGAACAATATTGGAGAGGGTCAACGCATCTGACCAAGAGGCCACGCTGTTTCCGAAGACCAGGTTTATAGGTGTTCAGGAAGAGAGAATTAACATCAATCCAGGCAAGGATGCATCCTTCTAAATGAGAGATAACTTTGAACAAAAGTGTCAGAAACTCCATAGTTGAATGCCTTTCCAACATGGAAGTACCCCATGATTTTGCCCTTGAGGTCGCCATCCCACATATTTACATGCTTTGGAAAGAGGGAGATCGGTGCAGTTTATAACTTTCATTTCCTTCGCCAAACCTAACAAATAAAGAATAGTAGGAATGACCAGATTCAGTACCAGATAAATAGATTATTAAAGCTTGCCTTTTATGTAAAGTGTGCCAGCTGACTTCTTCTGGCCAAGTCTGGTTTACATGCAGAATTATTTCTTGTTCTAAATTAAAACAAGAACATGATTTAGGGTGAAAGAACAGGTCTGCTCTTAAATTTACTTTTGGCTGGTTACAATCTGAGGTATGGGTCATTAATTACCTAGGTTCCTACTTTTCATATGCTTTAAGCTAATGTTATTACCATAGGAAATTTGACCTTGGCTGATAAAAAAAAATCCACTGAATTCAAGGGTATAAAAGGATCACTTTGAAGACCTTAAAAAAGTAGTGGGATATTCCCAAACTTTGAGTGATACTTGGTTTACCAAATTGAACATTCTGAAGAAGTTTTCCAACCAAAGTTTTCACTTTTGCCAGAGACAGGTTATGACCTCTTACCGTTCAAAAGTCTGCCTTCTGGACTCTAAAGAAGCAACTAATTGATCTTTCAAAAACTGATAGTTTAAAAAAATCTAGTAACTTGAAAGGTTCACATGAAACAGAATCTAGACCCGGGACCGAGCATCACTTATCCAAATACTTCCAATGCCTCTTGCATGAGGCAATCTTTGAAGGCCTGTGACTTTATTCTCATGAGCTAAGTAAATGTTGGAAATTCAGCTGATTGGCTTTTTAGATACTAGGCAAAGCCTGACGAGAGCTGCCTCTGAAAGAATGGTTATGGGGAATAGTTGGGGGTACACGGGCATACCTCTAAAACCATTCAAAGTCTCTCCATCGGGCTAACATAAATCAAAGTTAGTCTGCTAGATGAAGGGCAGGACAAGAGATACAAAATAAATAAACTGTGTTGTAAGAAAGTCATTTCATAGAGTCACCACAAAGCTCAACTACGCTTGCTGGTGTTGTTCCCTTGATGCAGATCACCTCGGGTCTTTTTTGGGTGATGGTCTCTTCTAGGTTGACTTCTATGGAATTGAAAGCCTGGCTAGGGGTTCCTGTCTGGCAAAGTCAGCAGAAAGATAGCCCAGGAGATCAGCAGAACGTCAGGCCTGTTCCTGAAATGAGCAGCGCTCTGCTCCATGTTCCAGAAGCATCACAGCAGGGTATAGGCTGGTGTTAGTCATTGTTTTGTAATTTGGAGGGGAACTCCAGCTTATATTTTAAGTCCTTGCCAGTCAAGTACCAGACCCCTGCCAAATAAAGTTAGTGCATCTCAAAAACTCAAAATTCCTATATAATATATAATGGTCCTTTAAAAGACACGTGATAATTGTGAAAGAGGGATCAGTGACTAGCTGAACATAGTTGCATAGGAACTGACTTGTCTGGCTTGAAAGATTGTGCCAGGAATAATATGAAAAAGTGCTTTGCCACAAACTGGCTACATCACCACTAACTATGCTGCCAGTATTTAGAATCCAAGACTAAGGGAGGATGATGAACTCAGCCCAGATCATAACCAACAATACAAAAAAACATGCACTTAGTTTATGAATGATAAAATGAATGCTTCTGGCAAATGAGCTGCCACAGCAGGAATTAACATACCAGCAAACCTCAGTGAATATATACATATATATATATATATATATATATATTTATACACATATATATATATATATATATACATATATATATTCACAGAAAAAACCATAGGTTATAGACCATATATAGTTAGGAATTAGCATTTACAAAACCTTGAAAATTCACTGAAAAAAACATAGGTTATAGACCATATATAGTTAGGAATTAGCATTTAGAAAACCTTATTTTACTCACACAAAACCATTGAAATTCCATATATAGTTAGTTGCACTAACTATATATCGTGCACCCGCAATCCACTGCTGATCATGTCACATATTACATCATTCATGACATGGTCAGTGACATCACTGATGACATCACTGATGACATCTCAAATGACATCACTGATGACATCACTGATGACTACATCCAGTGACTGTATGTTTCTGTAAAGTTAAAATATGTCTTACATATTGAAGAATGAGTGGATGTATAAGTGTCTGGATGAAGGATTTAGTAGGTGCGTGACTGACTGTATGAGTGAGTGATTAAATGTGTCTCACTGAATGCATGGGTTAGTGACTAAACTGTCTTAATTTGTGCATCATTATGTCTGTTGTTCTGTAAACTGCTGCATGTGTTGATCATTAGCTATACGAGAGGCTATATGTGTTATTAATTGGTTGCCCAAGTATTTCTATGGGAGATTGAGTTTGTGTGGGGGTGGCTGGAAGGTGTGTGACTCTATGCATAGATGTGTGAGCAGTTTATTCACTAGGTGTATGAGTTCAAGAGTGCATGTGGAAACAGCTACATAGGCAGTTGACTGTGTGCATGAGTGTATTGATGAGTGAATGGATATCTCAATGCTACATGTCATAGTAAGTACATATGTAAAACACAGTACATTTGAGAGTTGGCATATATAAATAACTGTGCATGAGAGCCACTGAATGAGTGAGTGGTTGTATCGATCATTGTGAACTTGTATCAGGGATTGTATAAGAGAGTAAATATGTGTTAGTATATGTTTCAATAAGTAAGGTGTGTTTAACTGTATAGTTCAAGAAATGGAGGTGAGATTGTTTCTTTGCATGACTGACTGGGTGTGTGAGTAACTCCATGGATGAGTGGCAGTGTGTGAGTGTCTGTATACACTGAGTGTATCTAAGGTTATATCAGAGTCTGAAGAGGTTTATCGTATTAGCACAAGAATGATGTCAAATGAGATGTCATCAGTGATGTCATCAGTGATGTCATTTGAGATGTCATCAGTGATGTCATCAGTGATGTCACTGACCATGTCATGAATTATGTAATATGTGACATGATCAGCAGTGGATTGCGGGTGCACGATATATAGTTAGTGCAACTAACTATATATGGAATTTCAATGGTTTTGTGTGAGTAAAATAAGGTTTTCTAAATGCTAATTCCTAACTATATATGGTCTATAACCTATGGTTTTTTCAGTGAATTTTCAAGGTTTTGTAAATGCTAATTCCTAACTATATATGGTCTATAACCTATGGTTTTTTCTGTGAATTTCATTGGTTTTTTAACAGCTAATATCTGTAGCTGTAAAATGTATTCTTCTTTAAATCCAAAAATATATTTTATATGTTTATGAATAATTTTTTTTTTAAATATTTTTTTTTCTTCGTTCCCGCTTCGCGAATCGGGAAGCTTCCCGTTAGCTGACCTTGATGCCGCGAAATAGACCGCGAGCCGGTAAACGTTTCTTTACCGCAAGTGCCGCGTTAGAAAACAACATCGTGACGCCTCCCGTCCGCATGACGTTTCACGTTGTCGCGTGATACGTCATATGACGTGCTACGTTAGCGAACTGGTACGCGAAGCGAGTCGCAAAGCGCAGGTTTCTGGAAGCAAACCGGGAGGCCCTGCAAAGCGCTTAACGTAAACACAGCAAGTCATGTGACTTGGTAATAACACTTTTCATTGGTTCATTTCACTTTTGGTTTCCTAATGATGTAAGACTAGGTCATATAATCTAAAATGAACACTTTTGATTGGTTGAGAACTCTTGTTTTTCCCAAATGATGAAAATCCCTCCTTCTTTCCTCACTCTGACTTTCATCATTGTGAGAGAAAGACCCTTTGTGATCACTGAGCAATGGCTTCTTTAGTAGCTTCAGCTGGTGCTTCTCCACCACATCCAAGGAAGAGTGGACCACCTGCTCAAGTTGTAATTCAACAAGAAGAAGAAGAAGAGGAACAGGAGGACTAGCACGAAGAGAGGCAGTTTTTGCCTGAGCAGCCCAGGACGTCTCACCGGAAAGAAAACTTCATTTGGCAATTTTTTAAAATTCCCAAAGGTCAGAAAAAAGTAAATGCAAGATACGTAACTTGCCTTATATGTCAAGATAGACTGTCCAGAGGGACCGACAAAAAATACAGTTTCGGAAACTACACAATGCATCGCCATATGACTAGGTGGCATCCTAACAACTACAGTGCTGCACAGTTTCGGAACGACCTAGATAATCTCCCTATTATGGCCAGAAGATCTGTTGTACCGGAAGTAACGGGACCAGAGGGCAGGGAGATGGTGCCAAATATACAAATGAGATTTGGTGATGTAAAACACATCTGCGCATTTTGCGATGGATTCATTTCCTACGGAGAAAAAAGCATCACTCTGATCAACAGAGCTATTGACTATCATATGCAAGTTTGTCCGAAACGCCCAAAATAATAAATACTTCTTTTTTTTGTTTTGTTGCTCCTGTTGAGCCCTTTACAATGAATCGTTTTCATTGCCCCCTCCAAGAAAAACCCAAAAAAATATAAAACTGTTCCGAAAAATTCAAAAACAGTAAAAAAATGTTCAAAAAAAAAAAAAAATAAGTTCTTTTCAGAACTACCTCCCCGTTATTAAAAAATTGGTACAATATTTGGAACTGTGCCAACCTCTATTTCTCTTAGTTCGCTTCCCAGTTCGCTCGCGGGTACGCGAACCGGAAGCGACCCAAAAACAGTAGTATAAGGGAAGGAAACAGACACTTATGTTAAAAGAAAGACAGCTATAAGGGAGTAAACTAGAGATACCATTACCCGTAATCCACTGCTGATGATGTCACATATTACATCATTCATGACATGCTCAGTGACATCATCAGCAGAGGATTGCGGGTTTTTTGGCAACATGCCTTATCCACGGTTTAATAACGCTGCCTTTTGCTTTATATAAGTTTTCAAATTGTATGAAATATATACCAATAGGTCGTTATGAACCTTTAGGTAGTGCTTTTCTTCATGAGGTCTGGTCGCTT
Organism: Lissotriton helveticus; assembly: GCF_964261635.1. NCBI lineage: Eukaryota > Metazoa > Chordata > Amphibia > Caudata > Salamandridae > Lissotriton > Lissotriton helveticus. Next base: position 313,946,624 of record NC_136059.1, read on the forward strand.
CCATACACATACAGATGTTTCAAAGATGATCAAGAAGTTTATCTGAATGGAGAGGAATGCACTGAGACGCCAGATCATTCACTAATGTGTAGGCACATACATTTACACGGTTCATGCAACAAACACCGACCAAATATGGCTTGCGTGTTGCAAGGCACGCCAGTTCCTGCTATCATCCCCACGTTCAAGTTGTTGGAAAATGGTAGTTATTTGATGCTCAATAATGAAGATTGTTCTGAGTTAATTAAAAGTATTCCTTTTATCGTAACAGTAAGTGAACGGGTTATTTGCTGCAGAAATGTTCTATTTCCTCCCACACATGAACATAGGGAGTTTTCAATCTGGCCACAAATACCAACCTTGAGACACGTTTCAACGGCATGGCAAGAATAAGAGCTCTTTTGTCTCAGAGAGAGGTGGCCTTGAGTTCGGCCCGTGAAACTTTCGTACTTCACATAGCGAACACCCATACAGAGGTGCAAAACCTTTTTCAATTAACATTTGCCTTTCAATTTCAGCAACATGTTTCCGACTATCTGTAACGCATCCTCCACAAAGTCCCTGGTGCACTTTTTTAAAGTTGTTACCAGTGGTCTCGTGACTTCATTTGAGAAAATCTTTGGAGTCATCCCTGCTTCCTTTCATTGTATTTTCTGCACTCTGGTTCGTGGATTGGCATTTTTACTTGCATTACCAGCGGACGCTCTTGTGCTTTTTTACATTTTTAAATATGGATGTCCCTCCTATGCAACCTCCGACCCTGCAGCTGCTGACACTGTTCCGCAATCGCATGCTAGAATATTATGGCACAATGCCGTTGGCGATATTAAGCACGGCATATGGATTATCTTTTCGGTTCTCCTACTTCACCTGTGTCCAGCCTGTATTTCACTGCCTGACCTGTGATTTCGATTGGGCCATTGATTTGTGTCTCTGCGGACCGGTTTCTCCTGACGTCGACTTTAATCAGCTGATGACTCCTATCATTACTCACGAGTTGGTTTGTCCTGGCGAAAGGATTATGGCTGTGGCATTGATGCATGGACTACTTGGTCCCTGGAATTTACTGGCGGCAGCACAGTCTTTCTTGGAACAGAGCTTTCTTGAAAACCCACCGAGCTGTCCTCTGATGGTGATAGAGGATCCGGTGCTGGGAGAGCACGTATGTTCTTTTCCGCTTTTAAATTGGATGGCTGAACTGTTTTCGGATGAAGACGGTGACTTCCTATTGGAGGCTGTTGCAGCTTATTTTGCATACACAGTTATGTCATAGACCTTTTTCATGTTTGATATGCTGAGTACTAGCATTTCATTGACAATTCATTGACTTATTTGTCAAGTTTTTATTATTTACCTTGCCTATTGGCTTAAGACTCGATAAAGTACTTGGCTGTTTTATTTTTCTTTAGCATTACATTTTCCTAGTTTTTAATGCTTTACCTTGCGGACCGTCCACATATAAACTTGCAATCTGCTCTCATGAGATGGCACTTCTATTATCTTATTCAGTTTGTTTCCGGATCATGAGGAGGTGTCATCTAGGTCCTGGATATCTTTACACCGTGTTAAGTTAGCATGGGCTCATTACCGGTTTAAACGCCATTTTTCCTTTTTTGCAACTTCTGCACACGACACTTAGTTGTTGCTTTAGCTTTCCACCTAGTAGTTCATCGTGGTTTACATGAGAATAATATGTTATTGGTCTACTATCTGCTTTACTTGTTAAACTATATCTGTACAGCGAGTGCTAAAGTTTCAAGAACAACACGATACAGAATTGTTATGAGGTCTGATCTCCACGACTTCATACTCATAACATAAGTGCAACTTCTGCCAATTCTGGGCATGAGGCGGGTTTTATATTGCTTTGCCGAACACACATACACAACAGTTGATGCGGTTCACATGAAGAGAGAGCTGGTGTATGCTGATGTGATTCCTTCAAATCTAAGACACTAAAGTATGGGCACGCCCTAAACCAACACAAAGAGACCTTCTTAGCAAATAATATAATATGTGTATTAGGGAGGGTGAGATATAAGCAGCCGCGGGCCGTGGAGGGAGTTACGATGGGGCAGGGAGGCGGGGAGGGGGAGAAGCAGGGTGGAGCCCTCTCTACCTTGCCCCTCCCCCTCCCCGCCTCCCTGCCCCACCGTAACTCCCTCCACGGCCCGCGGCTGCTTATAAGTGTTGCTAACTCTTATTCATTTACAGCATGTTAACATACTGTCACCATTCGCTTTTTATGTACTAGTAACTATGCTGGTAATTTTGCTACTGATAATATGTGTACTTGTATTCTCCACCCTGCTTCTCCCCCTCCCCGCCTCCCTGCCTCACCGTAACTCCCTCCACGGCCCGCGGCTGCTTATAAGTGTTGCTAACTCTTATTCATTTACAGCATGTTAACATACTATCACCATTCACTTTTTATGTACTAGTAACTATGCTGGTAATTTTGCTACTGATAATATGTGTACTTTTATTATCTAAGGTACTACGCCTGAGAAGACGGCATTAGTAAATAAACATTTCAAATACACATCTGTTCTTCTTAACTCCATGTTCTGGTTTCTAAGAAATCTATAACGACCGACTGTTCATGAGTTCCACGTATCCTGGGGTACTATAAGTTCATATTCTGGATTGTCTAAACATTGAGAGTTTGTTATATCCAATGTGACACTGTACCTAGCTTGCTAAATAGTTTTTGATTACTAACGTGAGTTTTGGGACACCCTAATTCGCCGAGGTTCCAATCCTCTGTCCACAGTTCTGTGTGAGAACAGAAACCCTGCGACAGGGGCACCCCCGACCCTTGCTGGAGCTTCATCACACTTGCGATACAACTCCAGCAATGCATTCGCCGAGGTTCCAATCCTCTGTCCACAGTTCTGTGTGAGAACAGAAACCCTGCGACAGGGGCACCCCCGACCCTTGCTGGAGCTTCATCACACTTGCGATACAACTCCAGCAATGCGCCACCTTTACGGCACAGATACATCACGCATCTGTGCTGTTTTTGCCCCATGATGCGCCGCATTGTAAATGCAGCACACCATAGGTGACGGAACAGCGGCACAGAATGACTAACACATCCCTGGTGATGCGCCAGTCATCATAAATGTATCCCTATGCTTCTTATCTTGTTAGAGATGAACCGCCATATGTATCATCAAAGTTATTTGCATTTCCTAAATAGCGAACTTTAAGGAATAAATAGCGATTCTTTACCATTCCTAGTTTGCGATGAGCTATTTGCTAATTAGCCGAATGTAGCCCAATGAAGCCCAATGTAGCCCAATGTAGCCCAAAGATGGCCGCCAGACACACAAAAAAACAAATGTAGCCCAAATATCAGCCAGATGTAGCCCAACTATAGCCCAGTGACAGAATGACCAATCAGCTTCGCAAACCTCCGTTACGCGGAGCGCTGTTACAGATATATATCTTTTTTTGAACGTTAATTTCTCAAAATCCACTGGAGCACATATATTGAGACCTAGCAAAGGCACATCGGGCTACCAGTCCCTAATATTTTGCCAAGTTTCGTGCAAATCCATTCAGCCGTTCAATTATTATTATTATTATTTTTTTTTGCCCCGCGGGGCCCTTTTAAAACCTCCACATCAAACCTAGGGGGTCAGCGAGGATCTACTATGCCCCCTTATAGTTATTTCCCCCTTTGTTTTGACCTCCTCTTGTCTCTCGATCCTACCGAGAGACAAGATGGCGGCCGCTACGGACTGTTTGGAATGTTGACAGACGCCGGAGAACCAATCAGCTTCGCTTCACAAAGCTCCGTTGCGCGAAAAGTCCGCGAACCAGTGCGCTGCCCGGTCCGCTGTTACAGATATATATCTTTTTTTAAACGTTAATTTCTCAAAATCCACTGGAGCACATATATTGAGACCTACAAAAGGCACATCGGGCTACCAGTCCCTACAATTTTGCCAAGTTTCGTGCAAATCCATTTAGCCGTTCGGGCTAAAAGTGAGGCCAACCGCCCTATGGAAAACTCAATGTTAAAAACACGTTTTGGGACCCCCCTTTTTTCTCGGCCCCCACTGGACGAACCCCCCCCAAATTTTCAAGGGCTGCTCAGAAACAAAATGTGCCATTTTCCTGAAAATTTCAGCCAATTCCGTCCACAAACGCCAAAGTTATTAGACATAGAATTTTCAAAAAACCCATAGAGAAAAAATCCTAACTATATATACCTACTGGCGACCGCCAGTAGGTAATATATATGTATATATATATACATATATATATATATATATATATATATGTATATATATACATATATATATATACATATATATATGTATATATATATATATGTATATATATAGCAGAACTATCTCACCATTAGCATACTCTGGTTTTCCCTTTGACAGTGATCCTTGACTAGACTGCTAAACAGCAGTAGATGATGCTTCAAAATTTGTTTTATGGCAGATTGTTCCTATATGACGTGGAACAGAGAAAGATTACAAAAGTAATAGATGCACAAGTTTTTGTTGAGGTTGTTAAAAACATTTGATAATAAAAGGCATGGCTTTCTCCAGTGGTGAGAAAGTGGGACCAGGATTCACCTACATGTTTATTATCCATCCATAAATGTTTAAAAGACATAACATAGTTCTCCGTAACGAATAGACAGAGCAGGACCAGGACCTACTTTTCATCATCAGACATGGACCCAAAACAATTTCAGGATCCATGCAAGAACAAGGGTATCTCGGCACAGAAGGACAGCAGAGGGAACAAACTGTAAAAAAATAATCACTCTGTCCCTGACAGACAGAGGTCAGATGAGAGGTGCGGAGCACCGGTCCCTGGCCGCTGGAGCACCATAGCTGTGGGTGGGCCTTCAAGTGTAGAGAGAGAAAAAGGCCTCAGTGATTAGTCACAATATATCTAATTAAAAAATGGTTCAACACTTCAGGGGCAGGGTAAGTAGAAGCATCTCGAAGAAACAGACGCCACGCAGTTTTCAATGGTTGAATGCGTCCCACTGCCGTTAGCTCACTGCTTGGCTCCCGTGGCACTGTGTTGATTACCCCTTTCCCCAGAAGCCGTCCCTCTTGAAGGTTCCACTGAAGTCTACCCGACCCATTTCGCTTGATGCTTCAAGCCTGGTTGTTTCCAATCCTTATATGGGGAGAAGAGCTGCGATTCCGCGATACTGGCCGACTATGGAGCGGGATTCGTGGTGCGACCTAGGACTTCTCAACTGTCTCTTCGGTGGACATTCAAGTGAAAGTACTGATCTAGGAAAAAACTCTGTGCATCAATTTTGTTTTATAATTAGCATGGATATTTACATGCGGCTCAACACAGCGTGGATGCAACTATTCAAAGCCCTGTAAGCCTCCATAAATCCTCAAGGACGCCGAGAGGACGTCCAGTGTGCTTTTCTCTTACCCCTATTGTGTGGGGAGATATCACGAACCATCAGTACTACATTTAGTGTAGTACTGTACATGTCCTGGTTTGCTAGATTCCCCAGTGAGGAGGATTGGTAAATTTACATCTCAACTTTTGCCTCAAATCCCTACAACCTCGGGAATCCTGACAAGCAAGAGAGAGAAAAGCAGACCATAGCGAAAGAAGTAAGTGAAAGAAAACAGTAGTGACAACGGGATACTGCAGTGATGAAAAAGAACCTGCAATAGTGACAGAGAAGTGTATTCTGGCACAAGAAAGAACCAAGAGGGGGAAAGACTAGACACTCGGTGCTTGGTAGGCAAGGCATCCGGAGGTGGGCTCCTGAGACAAATCATGGGCCCATGAACTTATTTTTATTTTTATTTAGAAATGTACAAATTAGTCAATGGTTTATTTACTGGTTTATTTGACCGTAGGCATTTACTGACATGATACCGCCACTTTTACGTTTCAATTTATAGGATAACCTCAGTTTAAAATAAGTCACGTGAAGTGATTGCGCACTTTTAGTACTAGTAATAATCAGTGAAATCGTAATTGTAAATGTCCTAATCCGTGAAAATCTAAATGTGACTTTTAATTCCCCTCCTCGAGTTGTTGCTTCTAATTATCCTAATGAAATGCAGACTTGAAGCAGTCATGGAAGCAGAAAGAGAGCTCATATATTGATCGACACAGTCATGGCAAGAATGATACTTGCTGGAAACGAGGGCAGAGACCTGAAAATAAAACACTACAGTGTAATTGATGAACGCAAAAGCCTTTGACATAATAAACCTGGAACCTCTGTGAGTCATGACAAGCAGTGCGCATGCGTAAAGATGCAGAGCGAGCACTACCCCGACAAAAGCATGTTTGCAGCTGCACTGCAAGGAAAGGGGGGACAGGACAAGCAGAGCTCCACAAATGAGACTGGATAAAAGGAGCAAAAAGTCGAGAGATTATAAACTTAAACTTCAAACAGTTGTTTCTTCATTCCTTATACCAAAGATTTATGGATGTTGTAAGCAAAGCCAAATTAACAAAGGTGATAAGATATAGCAAAAAGACACCATCTTGAGAAATGAATACAAAGATTACTGCTCATAGTAATCATTGAAACAGCCCCAATGTTATATTTTATTGTATTGTAATTGCATTTATATAGAGCTTACTACCCCTGATGACGCGTCAAAGCGCTTTTTCGGCGAGTAGCACGCTACTCCGGGACCCATAGAGGATTAGTTTTGAATTACTATAGTGAAACATGCAAGTACATTTTATTTGGTGGATAGGTTAGTCAGTTATTTGGATTTGGAATGATAGCTGAAGGATAGAGGAGGAAAAATGTTTGTATTTATATAAAGCTGGTTGACCCACGCTATTCAGCAAGCCTACAAAGGATTAGTGGTGAATTAATATGGTGGAATATGAAGTAATTTCAGTGGTGGATATTAGTAAATTACTTGGAGTGAGAAGGATAGCGGAGGGCTAAAAGGGGAAGAAAGGTTTGCATTCATATAGCACTTGTTACCCCGGATGGGTGTTGAAGCGCTTTTCTGGCGAGTAGTGAGAAAAGGCACTCCCAACTGTAACCTGCATGGATATTACAAGTCACCCAGTAGTTCTGTGATAAAGAGACAAGAGGTCCCCAGCAGAGTGACTTGAGATCATGGAACTCCAAGGTGACTTTAAAGTTTAGAAATATGTTTTTGCTTGTAATATGCATGTTAGCATGTTCCCCTCAATATGGCGAACAAGAGCAGGAGTATGACACAACCTCCAGGCATGTAGAGCAGCTGGGGAAATCCTCATTATGGGCGGCAGTGTCAGCTGAACGGTACCATGGAAGGAGGGCTCAATTGTTGTATCTTCCCACAACCTGCAAACATTCCAGTCTTTAGAGCCCCTCTTTCCATTTTTAGGTCTGCCTAGAGATACCTGTAGCTGCCTGTCAGAGATCTTAAGTTACCAATACATTACTCCATCCATACATCATACGCATTGATCACGGAGCGTGGGGGTTTTAGTCAGCCACCAACAACCATTAGTTATTGGCATATTTAATGAGTTGGGTGGGCAGTTCTTCAAGCCATGGCATTTCATGAAAGGTTACACGGTTTTACCCTTATATTTTGCATTGACAATTGTGATAGGACTTGGCTTTGAGTAGTTCCCTAAATTAACCTTTGTACCCACAATGCCCTAACCTCTCTGTCTCTGTGCCATGTGCAAAATTTTTGCTACTGTACCTTCCGATGCTGCTGGTGCTCGTCTTTGCCAATGCTTGCAGCTTTACTCACAAGCACAAGCAAAGTCATTTACGTCATTGGCAATCTAGATTTAGAAAAATCGTTAAAAGATGGCTGCTGAGCTGCTGCTTTATGAACAAGCATTTGCTATGCAATAGGTCACACATTTACAAAACTCTTGAAAATGCAAGACCTATTGCATTGCAAATGATTGTTTGCAAAAGCGCCCCATGCGCGCTTTTGACTTTAATGGTGGCCGTGCCCCTTTCTTTAGCAGCTAGTCTAAGGAAAGGTGCGCGGCCGCCGTTAACGTGAAAGCGCAGTATGGGGCGCTTATACAAACTAAAGTTACAAAACAGAAAAAAAAACACGCAGCAGCATTTGGGGACACAAATAAACCAAAGGCACGGCCACCACTGTGGCGTGCCGTGCTATGAAAAAAATAGTAAAGCCCTACATAGCGTGTCCATAACAAAATAGTGCTCAAAGGCTGTAATTAAAGCCTACCAAACAACAACACACCTAACAGGGGGTGTCCTCATGGGAGGTTACAAATGAAGGCAAGGCGGTGCTAAGGAGGGAACAACAATCCTATTAACGAATCAGAAGCCAGCATTTACCAGGGACAATAACACAAGCCAATGAAAAATATTATGGAGAGTGGGCGAGCTTTAAGTCCATACCTAAATACAGCATGCCTCGCATAGCAGCGCATGCGCTGCCCAGGCTCGACCTAAAAACCATTACAAGATCATGGGCATGCACAGCGGAAATCTTCGAATGGCTTTTCATGAAGCATACAAAGAATTACAGATGGGGAACAATGAATAACAGGCATGTTTATCACCAAGGCGTTCTGAGTGACATAAAATAAACAATGAGAGCGAAGCCTGCACTGTCAGACTAAACGGGGGGACATTATACTCGTTCGCAGTGCGGGGGATGCAGGGTGGTCCAGGGCTTCTGAGTAAGGGTAAACCAACAGTGGGTAACGATTTTTGCTACACCACCGTTATTACGTCAAAGCAGTGAATAACTAGACTAAGAATCTGGTGTTCATGCTAGTGGCTTTCAGTGAGAGCCATACGTAACGAGAAAACCCCTGCAGGATGGCTGCAGTACTAGTACGCTCACTCGGCAACCATCAGGAGAAAAAGAATTGACAAAGTCAAACACAGGCAGTTTCTTGCATCAACAGTGGAAGTCGGTACCCTGTAGCTGACAGCCACTGCAACCCTCCAGCCTTTCTGCAGGGTGGAGGGGCTCAGCGAGGAGCATGGGGTCAGGTGGGAACTGAGCCCATCCATCAAGAATCATGGAAGCGATGCAGTCTTCTGGCTAGCTCAAGCCTCTCCTGCCGAGGGAGCTGGTTAACTGAAGGAAAAGTAGTTAAAATATGCCTGCACTTCAACTCTTGAACTGAGTGTGACCGTTTTGGGACTCCCTCCTCCCACAGGTAAGTTTACAGAGGCGGGATGACTCGCTGAGTGAAAAGGAGTGTGTCCATCATATGTTCATCCCGCCATTTGTCCATCCATCCATCCATCCACCCATTCTTTCATCTGTCCCTCTATTCATTCTTCTGTCCATCTACATCAGCCTATTAATCCATCCCTTTTCATATTCATTTGTCCATTTTCAATTCATCCATCTATCAGTCCACTCATCAATCCATCTGTCCATCTATATGGTCATCTATCATTCTCTTCATAGAACCATCAGTTCGTCCATTTGTATATAATAATCCATCCCTTCCTAACATTCTTCTTTCTGTTCATCTGACCATATGTCCATGTTTCTGTTTCTTTGTCCTCCCATCTATCTGATCCTCTATCAATCTCCCTAATTCCCTCTGCATCCTTTGCTCTTTTTGTTAATGTTTCCTATCCTCCATCCCTTTATGACAAAGCACATCTTCTTGGTCAGAGGGTTTCGCACTTCACCATTTGAACTGACACTGTATAGCGGCCTATCCCCCTGTCACAAATTACCTAGAATGTCAAAGTATTTGTGCTCCAAGTGTAGTTGACTGTTTTGCTTACCATTAAGTAAAGTCTTAAAAAGAAATGTTCGTTCCCTTACTAATAACGTTTTTTCGGCATTTTTGATATAGAGGAGAAGTAGAGAATGATGAAAACAGATATGCATGGACATCTTTCCAGGCACTGCAAAAACCTACATTAGCGCAGCATCCCCCCTGAACCTCGAGCAAGGTAAGCATTTTAGCTTCCCAACTCGGTATTAATTCACGCTGACAATTTTAGCTTACAATTCGCTGCCCGCAGCCTCCAGATCATAGTATTCGTTCTCCACTAGGTTCCAATGTCCATATCCACCCTGCGAGTCTAGACCTGGTGTGCCTCTTTGGCTCACTGATACCTTGTAATGTGCCTTTTGGCTAAGGGAAGCACCAAGATGATAAACAATTTAGTGTATCTTGTATTTTCAATGTCTCTTACAAGGACAGTAGGGCCTTCAGGGGGTTTCAGAGTAAGCCTCCATTTGATTGCCTCAGAAATAACTTAGGGCACCCTTACCCAGAAGCCCTAAACCACTGTGCATTGCCCATACGGCGCGTTTAATGTCTGACAATGCAGACCTTGAGGTGAGCTAACCTCCTTAGCCTTCATCAGATGTAGTATATCCTAGTTATTCTGGGACAGTCGATAGCCACAGCGGTGTAAAGAAAAATGATGGCCCGTCTGCAGAATGTGATAATGAGCCGCAGGATTTTTAATGTCTTTAATATCTTGCAAATATTTAGGCTGTGGGGTTTTAGGTTTAAACCTATAATAACTGATAAAACCCCCCTGAAAGAAAAATAGCCCTCACCGGTGAAAACATATAAACACTGAAAAAACACCTGGACAACCACAAACTAAATGCCATTCAAAGAAAGGAAAAAGAGAGTGAAAGTAATTTTTTTCTTCCTGAAGGGGTCAATACAATGTAACTTTGTTATACAAGTAGAAGTAAGAAAGACTGGCTAACATTATTCTGCTTGAGTTTTGTTCTTTAGGGATGCCACTAAAATATTGTTTCTTCTTCCTTTTACTTTTTCAGTTTTGTGGACTTTGGTCTAAAGATGCAGGGTTTAGTTTCATGTTTTAGGTCTAGTTTAATTATTTTATAAACTATAGAGAATCAGGAAATATCAAACTCATATTTGATATTTTGGCTGCATTTGATTCTTTCACCGATAGGTAAAATGGCTGGTTTCATAAAAATCTTTCCTAATATGTGTCATCACATTTACCCACAGAGAATGGGTAAAAACCCTTAATACATCAGACCATAGTTTCTAGTGGGTCAGTATTGATAGTAGGTGAATTGCCAACACCTCAGGCTTTAAACATTCAATGCAAGGCATAGTGACAAGTATATATATCACCAAGCATCTGGGATAGTGGTGAAAACATGACACCAGACTTTTGGAAAACATGGAACGCAGTGTCACTTGTAATGCTCTGCAAAAAAGGTTCTTTCCAAGTTCAACAAAGATTGGAGTGATATTGTTTGTATTTGCAGTGATTCAGCTACGTATATAAAAAAGTTGTGTGATGACCTATCAAAATTGATACCCGAGCTGAAGTGATTCCCTGTAGTAGATCCTTGCCACTTGTTAGATGGTATGCTGAAAGCATGTTTACAATCTTAAGAGTTAATGAGGGATGCTATTGACTTTTTAGTCCATTCTGGTGCACTGGTTTCTAATGCACAGGAACTAAATCGCAAATATTTATCATTTCGTGCTTTATGTGGCATCAAAGAAAGAGTCATCCCAACGGTGTCCCTTAGCTGCTGGTTCTCAGCCCAATGGGCTAAGAATGCTGAGAGGGCCTTTTCAAGGAAGTTTACATGGGAAGGAAAGAGCGTGCGCACATGACCCAAAGACTCACTGAAGAAGTATTGTATGGTGTACTACAATAAGATTAATTTGCAAAAATCTATTTGAACCTCATATACACTATAAGTACACTGTCTATATACCATGTTCCTTCAGTGCAGAAAGCAAGCAATAATATAAGCGAAACGTTCCATAAACACTGGAAAAACACTTTTTCTGTTTTTAGTGGCGCGAAAATGTGTAACCACTGATAACTGTTTTTTAAGATATCGATAACACTGAAAAAACCCCACCAGAATTTACCAAAAATAGAAACTGAAAACAGGAAAGCCTACAAATATTCAAAGCCTTTGAGCTGATTGGGGCCCCCTTTGCCACAGGGGCTACATAAGTCTGTGTTATGCCCCTGGATAGCCAGCTGAGATAGTTATTTCTTACAGTGCCAGTACAGTATCTCTCCAATTATTCTCAGATAGTATCCCTACATCCACCTTACAGGCTTCCATGAGTGTCTGGAGGGGTCACAACTAGAGTACTGTAACCCTAGGAAGTCATCTCGCCACTAAGTTCATCAGTCTGAGGTTTAACTCCATGGGGCTGAAGTCCCAGAGGACATCAGTAGCTCGCATTTGTGCACAGGAAATGTTGTCTGTGGTCCATGTCCAGGCTGCAAACGCCAAAAGTATCCGCCTATTGGTTAATTTATAGTCAGCGGTACTAGAAGAAGCCCAATCAGAAGCTTTTCTGAAACCTGGGTCAATACGATTTTGCTGGTCCCCACCTCTTAAACTGAAAAAGAAAAAGTATTTCTCACCACCTAGTGGCTGTGCTATCCCTCAATGACCATCCAATACATGCTTTCTTATTAAATAAACTAGCAGGAGCGCAGTCCAGAGGGCAAGGATCCATAGCTGCCCCTCCCCTGGTGAATATCCTGGTTGGCTACCTCTCTCGAAAGCCACCACCTGAAGAAACTAGGCTCCCGCTAAGAGGAGAATTTCTTCAGTCAGAACATTCATTTTCTGACATCAAATCTCCCCCATTCTTCCTCCTCAAATGTCCTTATGGATTCAGCATCTTTTAGCTTACATTCTCAATATCTTCGGCCAGTTCCTTCATCAAGCATTACATCAGTGCATGACTTAAAGAGGACGTATATCCTCTGTACATGGTTTGCCCGCGTCACAAAGACTGCAGAGAGGACATGCAAAGGGTATAATAGCTTTAAACCATGTACAGATCGATCAAAAAGGGAAATACACTACTAACGTACCTGCCGAGCAGCTCCGGACTCCAGCTGATGAGGAAGGGAATGCTTTCTACCTCCCCTAGAAAGTTTTTCTCGAATTGGGTATCTGGGATCCCCATTTTCCACAGTCAGTTCATCATCTTCGCCAACAGACTCCAAACGAGATGCACCACCTGTTGCAGAAAAAAGGGATATGTTTAGCGCGCAACATTAACATACACTTTATAGGTCAAGCCGAAATACACTCTTACACTTCAAGGACTTTATCCCAGTTTACATCTTTGAGTCCAAGGATCAGAATGTCTAGGAACAAAAAGAGCAGTTTTCATGTTGGGACTGAAGTCATTGGCCTCAGAAGGATCGAAGCATGTGTCAGTTCTGACAACACTTAAATGCATCATCTTCATTGAATAAAGAGTCCTCAAAAAGAAGTGCTTAGGGCTACCTTTCCAGCCACTCCTACACTTGAGAAATCTACTCATGCACACTGGTGTGTGCTTTTTTAGGTGTAGAGTTAGTCAAGACCTTTTGATTTATCAAAATGACTTTTATAATTACACTTATTAATAGTGGCTTTCAGCCAATCTTCTTCAACCACTGTACGGATATTGGGTCATTTACATTTTTTCCACCCACTACTACAGCATATAGCATGGGGCAATGGGTCAGCCCATTTCAGCCACTGGCTAACTTCACTGTGAGTGATGGCATTCTGCCCTTTCACAAGCAGCATATCCACCCACAAGGTAGTTCCTTAAGATGCCAAAGCCTTTTATGGAAATGTGTGCTTTAGGAGACCAAAGCATATTTTTGTTTTTAACCCATGTTTCTATTTTTTGATTGACTAGGGGAGCTTCAACAAGAATTATGTTTAGCAAAAAGCATGACAAAACAAGCATGGACAAAGCCAAAAGACTGGGAGCCAACACCAGCTCTGCCAAAGCTTGTTATTTGCTAATTTGATCTCTGCATGGTTTAGTGTCTTGCACAATCGTGCATCCCATATGGAGCTGCCCAATTACAAAATAAGAGCATAGCTATGTGATTAGTCGTGTGCTACACTTTCTCATTGTATTTTATTTATCAGTATATGCTCTTCCCTAAAATCATACATCATATAATACAACGTAGATACATTAAACATCTCAAAGGATTTTTTAAATGCAAATATTCTGTAACATACATTCACTGGATCAGAACATTCAAATAAAATGATGGCGTCAGACACAGTAGCAATACTGAGCTTATAAACAAGTGGCTCAACTTCTGTTTCAAAGCAAGACCAAGGAAGAGTACATGGACTAGATCCTGTCAAGCATAACCAATCAGTTTTCAGCACTTGTTCTTTATCTGTAGCTATGGATTCCCCCAATTGGCAGGCTTCCTGTAGAAAGGACAATGTGTAGGCTGTTCCTTGTAGTCAGAAAAGCTTTATTCACAACTAGGAATTATCACCCATCCACCTCCATGAGACGCGTCCAACGGACTACCCTAGAATCGCCTCCAACATTTTCAGAATATCAGGAGCTGGGTAGAATCCCCTGCGCACATCAATCCACACACGAGAAAACCACACAACTCCCCTTCTTAACCTCATCGCTGCGGCGCGAATTCCGCCGCAGTGCTGAACATTCCGATCGCGGGCGTGGTCATGACGGCTCCTGGCCGTCATCAGCACACGCCCACTGTGACTTATGACGGCCGGGAGCTGTCATTAGCATGGAAGAGGTTAAAACAACACAATAACTTATGCTATACATACAAACAAATTTATCTAGACTAACCATAAAATATAAAATGTACACAGTCCAAGCTAAACAGGAAATGCTAAATATACATGGTGTTTCCAGACTTGGGTTTCCTTAACAATCCCTAAAATAAAATGTACACAGTCCAAGCTAAACATGAAATGCTAAATATACATGGTGTTTCCAAACGTAGGTTTCCTTACCAATCCCTAAAATTTCCTTTTTCTTTTTAACACATTACCCCATCAATCAGGCTTTCATTTTTTTTTTTTGCAGAGTTTTATATAGCGCGAACTAGAACCGAACCGAATCAGTTATCAGAGCGCTTTACATAGCACCAGTTACGTTACATGAGGACACACTTTCATTTTTTAGGCACGGGGAGATTAAGTGATTTGCCCAGAATCATAGGGGGTTTTTGGCGTCGTTACCGAGACTCGAACCAAGTTCCCCAGGTCCGAGGACGAGCGCCTTAGCCGTTAGGCCAACCCCTCTCCCTTCAACCCCCATACTCGGTTCTCTTTACCGGCTTCCAGTCAAGAAAGCAGATTGTCTTTAAGATCTGTTGTCTTGCTCATAAAGCTTTATTTGGCACACCCCTTCTGTATCTTAAAGACAAACTAGGCTACTACTGTCCCTCTCACAAACTAAGATCCAGTGATAAGACACTGCTGTCTATTCCCCATGTCTGAGTCGCAAGACAGGGGGCAGACCCTTTTGTTACACTGCTCCAACAACCTGGAATCAGCTTCCAAGCCACCTTCGAGGCTGTTTAGATTTGGTCAATTTATTCTAAAAGTCTGGCTGTTTTAAATTACTAGGTGCGTTTTATTGTGGCGGAAGAGCGCCGAGATACACCTCTGGGTGTGATTTGTTGACCTTTACTAAATAGATATAACATATAACACATCCATACATTTCACCAAGTACAAAACAATTAGCATGTGTAATCTTTCAAGTATGATGGTACCACCCTTGACCTTGAACTCCTGCTCAAATCCTCAGCAACTTGATATGGTCTTCTTGGTTACTTCAGATTGTCGCCAGTGTAGAAAGGGCAATGTTGCAGTCAGAAGAGCTTTATTAACAACTAGGAAATATTACCCCATCCAGCTCCATAAGACGAATCTAACGGACTACTCTAGAATCTCTTCCAACATTCTCAGAATTTCAGGAGCTGGGTAGAATCCCCAGCGCACATCATTCCGCGCACAAGGATACCTCACCTCCCATTTTAAAACGAGCCTAGAAGCATCTCACCTGAGAGAGAACAACACTCGTTTCAATCCAATCATTACCCCCAAATGCAGTTCCTTGTCATATAGCTAAGTAAGCTTTTCATCAGGGTCACCACTTCCCTCCAGGTCATTACAGATATCATACCTAGACTACTGGTTGATTGTCTGACAAATGTTAGGTGTTTCAGCCTTGTTTTGCATCCAATGAAGTAATTAGATTAACATATCTGACATCAATGATTTGTAGGTAAGAAGCTCTAGACTGGAGACAATGACCTTAATGGCCTGGTGTGAGGTGGTGACCCCGGTTTACAGAAACGTCACCATACATTAGCGAGGTCCAACAAGGCGAGAAACGTTATGTTATGAGGATTTGTATAGCACGCTTATCACCCAGGGGGTCCAAATATTCATAGCCTTTGGGCTGAATGGGGCCCCGTTGAAGGGTTGCCTTCCCCCTGCACCGCAAGGGCTACAGGGGCTTGTATTGGGCTCCTGACTAGCCAACTAAGATTGTTATTTCTTTCAGTGCCAGCAAGGCATTGCTTCAGTTAATGTCAGATGATATCCCCAAATCCATCTTACAGGCTTTCTTGAGTGTCTGGAGCACGGGTACTCATAGTACGGCCCGCGGGCCAACAGCAGCCCGGCAAGCCTTCCTGGTGGCCCGCGGCCCGTCCAAACATCGGATCCGTGTTTTAATATACATATATTTTTTTAAGTGTGTCAGCAAACACCCCTGCGGCAGCGCGACTCAAGAGACTCTGCTGCTCTGTGGGGGCCGGGAGATTCCCGCCATAGTCAGAGTGGAGCTGCAGGGGCCTAAGAGGTGAACAAAGCCTCATTAACATGTGAATGGTCTTTTAAAGACCTGTGAAGTGCTCGGGTGCGACTGTGTGTGTGCACACGGAAGCTGTGTCTCAGCCAGGGCACACACAGGCAGGGTGAGATGAAGAGGGTGACAGAGGGATAGGGAGGAGGTAGAGGGGGAGAGAGACACAGGCAGAGCGAGGGAGAGCGAGAGCGAGGGAGAGCGAGGGAGGGAGAGGGAGGGAGGTTGACAGAGAGAGACAGAGGGAGAGGCAGACAGAGGGAGAACGAGGGAGGGCGAGGGAGGGAGAGCAAGGGAGAGGCAGAGCGAGGGAGAGGCAGACAGAGGGAGAGCGAGCAAGAGCGCGGGAGAGCGAGGGAGAGCGAGGGAGTGCGAGGGAGTGCGAGGGAGGGAGACAGAGGCCGAGGCAGGGAGAGCGAGGGAGGGAGACAGAGGGAGAGCGAGGGAGGGAGACAGAGACAGAGGGAGAGCGAGGGAGGGAGACAGAGAGAGGGAGAGCGAGGGAGATCGCGGAGAGCGAGGGAGGGAGACAGACAGAGGCAGACAGAGGGAGAGTGAGGGAGGAAGAGCGAGAAAGAGCGAGGGAGGGAGACAGAGGCTGAGGGAGGGAGACAGACAGAGGCAGACAGAGGGAGAGCGAGGGAGGGAGAGCGAGGGAGGGAGACAGAGTGAGGGAGATCGCGGGAGATCGCGGGAGAGCGAGGGAGAGAGACACAGGCAGACAGAGGGAGAGTGAAGGAGGGAGGGAGAGCGAGAAAGAGCAAGGGAGGGAGACAGAGGCCGAGGGAGGGAGACAGAGGCAGACAGAGGGAGAGCGAGGGAGGCAGACAGAGTGAGAGCGAGGGAGGGAGACCAAGGGAGAGCGAGGGGGGGAGACAGGCAGAGCGAGGGAGGGAGACAGGCAAACAGGGAGAGCGAGGGAGACAGTCAAACAGGGAGAGCGAGGGAGACAGTGGCAGACAGAGGGAGAGCGAGGGAGAGCGAGGGAGAGCGAGGGAGAGCGAGGGAGAGTGAGGGAGAGCGAGGGAGAGCGAGGGAGAGCGAGGGAGAGCGAGGGAGAGCGAGGGAGAGCGAGGGAGAGCGAGGGAGAGCGAGGGAGAGCGAGGCAGACAGAGGCAGACAGAGGCAGACAGAGGCAGACAGAGGCAGACAGAGGCAGACAGAGGCAGACAGAGGCAGACAGAGGCAGACAGAGGCAGACAGAGGCAGACAGAGGCAGACAGAGGAAGACAGAGGAAGACAGAGGAAGACAGAGGCAGACAGAGGAAGACAGAGGAAGACAGAGGAAGACAGAGGCAGACAGAGGAAGACAGAGGCAGACAGAGGCAGACAGAGGCAGACAGAGGCAGACAGAGGGAGAGCGAGGGAGGCAGACAGAGGGAGAGCGAGGGAGGCAGACAGAGGGAGAGCGAGGGAGGCAGACAGAGGGAGAGCGAGGGAGGCAGACAGAGCGAGGGAGGGAGACAGAGCGAGGGAGGGAGACAGAGCGAGGGAGGGAGACAGAGCGAGGGAGGGAGACAGAGCGAGGGAGGGAGACAGAGCGAGGGAGGGAGACAGAGCGAGGGAGGGAGACAGAGCGAGGGAGGGAGACAGAGCGAGGGAGGTAGACCTCAGATCGAGGGAGACCTCAGAGTGAGGGAGACCTCAGAGTGAGGGAGACCTCAGAGTGAGGGAGACCTCAGAGTGAGGGAGACCTCAGAGTGAGGGAGGCGGAAGGAGAGAGAGGGAGACAGATGGAAGGAGGGAGAGGGAAGTAAAGAGAGTGGGAAGGAGAGAGAGGGAGAGGGAAATAGAGTGAGGGAGAGGAAAACAGAGTGAGGGAGAGGGAAACAGAGAGAGGGAGAGGGTAACAGGGAGAGGGAAACCGAGAGAGAGGGAGACAGAGAGAGACTGAGACAGTCAGAGTGAGTGAGACAGAGGGGGAGAGAGGTAGAGAGAGGGAGGAAGTGAGAGGGAGGGAGACAGAGAGAGACTGAAAAAGAACAAGAGAGAGAGAGAGAGATGTGTGTATGCCGGGTCTGGTGGCTCAGTGGATGAAGGCGTCCGCTGCAAGGAGCAGTGATCAACCTCTTGGTACCAGTTTTTTTGTGGCTCTAGCCCCGCCCCCTCCCGCACTGACCCCGCCCCCACCGGTGCGGCCCTCGGACACAAACCACACTGTAAATTTGGCCCCCAAGAGAAAGTTTGTGAGTACCCATGGTCTGGAGGGTTAACAACTAAGCAGCTTATTACGATGTCGGTCGGAATTGCCTCCGACTGACACTGTCTCGGGACCGACCGACCCCGGGTTGGGCGGTTCTGACCACCTGATTACGATGCGACTGAACAATGTTTGGTCGGGTTCTTACTTTTCTCTATGGGAGCTGGTGTTGCGGCCGTAAACCGTCCGTAAAAGAGGCTCTTATAGAGAAATAGGTGTGTGTGTAAAACCCTGCAATCTGTGGCAGGCCCCACATGGTGCCTGCCACACAGTGCAGAGTTTTACAGGGGGGGTACCCTAGGTACCACCTCGACTACCAACCGTAGGCCGTGGAGGCAAGGGAGCCCTGCTAGAGGCCCACAAAGTTGTTTTCTAATATCCTTTCTGTGTCGGACAGGCCGGCACAGAAAGGCTGTTGGAAACTGACGTCGTAATCCAACGGAGAAATGCCATCCATAGGGGATTACAGTGCGGTTCCAACTGGCAAGAAGACTCCAAGAGCTGGTCGGAACCGAGCCAAAATGGCCGTCCAGTTTATGTTCCGACTGCCGACATCGTAATCAGGCAGTTGGACTGCAAACTGACCGTTTTGGTCAGTAAGCCTCCGTCCGACATCGTAATCGGTCCCTAAACATTGAATATTCAAGGCCAAAAATTCCACTGCTGTTATTTGCAAAAAGAACAATTGATGGTCGGAATGCTGAACAATGCCAAACACTCACCCCCAGTCAGAGATCTGGGCCTAAATTCATCTGTTTTTTGCTCACATGCCATTCCAGTTTGGACCCAGCCACATGCAAATTAGTTTTGACCCTGCTCCCCATGGGAACAGTGCAACCCGAACTGCGAGGCCAGGAACTCGATGTTATGTGTTATGTTATGTTATGTTAAATTGGCTCTTCTATAGCGCACGGCTACTCCAAGGAGTGTCCCGGCGCTTTGGCGAAGAGAGAAACAAGGAAAAGTATACAGCATAGCAGTGCTCCAAGAAAGGCGGAATTTACAAAGAAAAAAGCCAAGTCTTAAGCTCCTTTCTGAAGGCTAGCAAATTGGTAGCCATTCTTAAAGATCGAGGGAGATCGTTCCAACAACGCGGTGCAAGGTACCGAAAGGAGCGACCTCCTATTCGAATGCGCCTGATGGAAGGAACCACAGCTTTGGCCTCATAGGCAGACCTGAGAGTTCTTCTGGGGACATAGAAGGCGCATGTACCAGAAACAAGCCTCCTAGGACCAATTTCGGGGTATCATCCTTCATCAGACAGGGTAGCTTTAATCCAGTGACATGGCAAGCACGGGCCCCCTTGTCTTGGCATCCCCATCCCACTTAACAAATGCAAAAACAACAATTAAGGTACGGACCGCTGAACAGTGTCAAACACTCCTCCCCATTCAAAGATCTGGGCCTAAATCCATACTTTTGTTGCTCACCATCCCAGTTTGGACCCACCAATATGCACATCAATCTTGACACTGATTTCCATATGGCTGGGTCCAAACTGGAATGGCATGGTGAGCAAAAAAACTATTTTGAGAGGATATCGCACTCCTGATGATAATAATAATTTGGTTATTTATTTTAATCTAGCTCTTTATACTGCACTAATGCACAACTCTACTTGAAAGTCTCCTCTGCTTCAGACATCCAGCATTTCAAACAATTCTTGATCATCATCCAGACCTGGATGCCCAGTACCTGCATGAAAGATCAGCCCAACTAAGACATAATTCCTTTTATATGGTAAGAACAATAAAAAAACAGAACAAACATGGCTTAATTATATGAACTCTACCCGCTACAAACCTTAACTTTCATCGAGTGCAAAGTCACTTGAATTCTGGACAGCAACCTCACCCTCAGGGAACACACTGTCAAAAAAACAAAGACAGCCTGGAACCAGCTCTCTCTTCTAAAAAAAAACCTACACCGTTTCTTGCATAAAGAAACTTCTTAACCGCTGTTCAAGCCCTTGTATTCTCACATCTGGATGTTGGCAATGCACTACTCCATGGCCTCTCACACTCCAAACCTGCACCCCGTAAGGACATCCTATACACCTCAGCATGTCATTCAAGGCCTGAAGCAATATGATCACATCACCCCATCTTGATGGAACTCTATTGGCTCCCGTTGGCAGCCAGAACATCTTCAAAACCAGCTGCATCATTCAAAAGTCATCACGACGAGCACCCCACTTACACTGCAAATAAGTTCCAGGCACACCAGAAGCCAGGACACCATTAGACAGCAAACTAAGAAGTAGAAAAAGAAAAACAGGACAAAAGGCAATTTTCACCTATGCAGCCACAATCTGGAACAACCCACTATCCATCAGGACCACCCCAACACTGCTCCAATTTAGGAAAGTGTTGACGATGGACCTCTTTAAAGAACATTACATCTCAATGCACTAACTGTCCACAACCCAGCTTCCTCTCATTTTCTTCATTGAATTTTTGCTTGTTTTTGACCAGGTATAGAGCTCGGCTGCCTTTTGGATAGAAATACCATATACATACATACATATACCCATGCCACTATGACTACATGTAATGATACTCAAATTACAGACCTTGGAAGACTGAAGGCTGAGTTGAATCTGCTGGTATTCAAACTAGTGACCCACAAATCACTGGTAATCTCAGAGGCAGCAGTTTAACTCTTTGCACTATCAAGTAAGCCGGATGACAAAAATACCCAGCCCACCTCCCCCTTCAGAATCAAGAGAGACTTTGACAAAGCCAACAGTTCACTTTGGTTGGTATCACTCTCATTAAAGTGTGCAAAAGGAGCACAGGAAGTAATAAACCATGTAAAGCTGAAACCAGGCATATATCACTGACTCCATCATCAAACTGCTGCCTCATCTGCTTTGTAATTGAAGGCTTCATAGGGGTGATACAATCCTTTTAAATCGATCAGTGTATTAAGTAATGTTATAAGTTATAGACACTTTCCAATATGTTAGGGCGCCAAAGCTCATAATAATTGTTTCCAAACAACACTAACATCATAGAGCCTCAACATAACCCTCAGTGAACCTATACTTTATGGAAACATCATTACGTTTCGAGCAAGGACAAAGACAATGACACTACACTATTTCAATTGTAGTTAATCGGCACTGCAATTCATTTGTGTAACACATTCAATTTTTTAAAATTTTTATTCTAAAATGGTGTGTACCTTCCATATACTTGTAGCCATGTCAATCCCACTTGTAAACCATTCAACAAGCCTACAAACTATTATTTAATATCTACTTATCTTTCAACATTTTTTGAAGGATGGAGTAAAAAAAAGGTTGAATATGTATAAGTTTACAATTTGCCTCCAAATATCTTAACTATGATATCACAGATCACACAACTTGAGTTTGCTTGATTATGCTTATTTTCCCATCTCATTTGTACCATACTATTAGTTTTGCCATGGCTTCATTCTCATCTCAGCTTACAGTAGAACACAAGCTTGTCCCCACATATCTGCTGTCCTCTAACTGTACTACTGTTACTTTTTCATTAACACAGTTACACTTCCTGTCCATGGTAGCCTGAGGTGTGTTAGTGTCTATGCCTTGCTGGCATGCTGATAATTAGCTTGTTCATTCTATGGCTTCCTTATGATGCAGCAAGGTACTTACGGTCATTTTTTTCCTCTTGAGGCATGTTAGCTGCTTGTAAATTTCTCTATATGCTAGCCCCAGCTTTGGGATTCCCTTACCCTAAGCATGTGCTGGCTTGCGGACTTTAGACAGCTCAAGCAAACTCTAAAAATACACTTATTTTGTTAATGGCCACCGGTCTCAAGGTGTTTTTCTGCTCCCAATGTTCAAAGCGCCCCGATATGCCTTACTGGTAAAAGTGGCTTAAATTAATAAATGATGTAACCTTTTGGCATTAATGTCACTCTTATACTAAAGTAACTAAAAACATAGATCTCTGGACAGTCAAAGATTAAACTGGATAAGTTCTTGTTAATAAAACTCAAAACGCCAAGCTCTCAGGTGTTACAGTGCCTGAAGAAGACACAGAGCTTGAGAAACAGACAAGTTGAAGGTAGACAGGGGTCAGTTATCTCTGCAGGAGAGATACAGAGAAAGGCATCTGCTCAGAACTTGTTACAGATTTCTTGATGATAGAATGGATCTTGTTGCAAAGAAATCTCAAGGAAAAATCCATAATTTGACCATAAAAACCAGAATGTCTGGGGCTTGGGATTGGGAAAGAAACTCGCAGTTGGCAACAAAACCTAGATGATCCAGAAAAATGTATTTTAAAATGAGCAAATGTTTTCAAAGGTTTCTTTTTTCTTGCATATTGTAAGAAATCTGCCTTTTCTGCATGGTCACCCCAGATGTTTTGCCTTTAGCTGGACCTACATTTTTGCTGGATTTAGAACTCAGTTCACATAACCCCTGCTAACCAGTAGCAAAGTGCCTGTTCTCCCCTTTCAAACAAGGTCGAATTGGCATACTCCTAAAAGGTATATTTAAATGACTATAAATCCCTAGTATATGGTACAATTGGTACCCAAGGCCTGGAAGTTAAATGCCAGTACAGCCTTGTAGCATGTATTGTGGCATCCACTAAACTGATTGCAAATATGGCTTCAGGTCTACCCTGTGTAGCCTGACTGTAGTAGGGAGAACACTGCAATTCGACCTGTCGAAATAAACCCTTTGGGCAGGTCAAAACCTCCCTTTAAAATACTAATAAATTACTTTTGTCTAGGCCTGGATGCATGATATTTAAAAGTAGGACAGTAGGACATGCAGAAATGTTCTGTAGACAGGTCACTACAGTGACTAACACCAAAACTTTATTTTTCACTGTGGCAGGCCTAGCACTCCTATGTAGATAACCGGGGTGCAGATTAAAATCCTAATACTGCATCTATGGCATGGGACTAGCTAGAAAAAAATTAAGCAATTATATTTAATAATTCAATGGTGAAGTCAGATTTTAATAAATATTTAGGAAAAGTAACTTTAAGAAAGTTATCGTTTGCCTGACCGAGATTCTTGGAGGGCAATTTGCATTTGCTTTCCAACTACTCCCGGTCAGGGATTCACATTTGAATAGGTGTAAAAAGGGTGTGAAATGCTGACCAGGAGCCACACAATAGTTCATTGTGATTGACAGGTCAACCTAAATGGGAAGGGATGCCTGCTTTGAGCTCAGCAGAAGGGTGCTGGCTTTGAGCATCCTTTTTGAGAATACAATGTCAAATCTTGCTTGAGTGTCAAAGCCTGCTTGTTAGGTCTGCTGGGTTTAAATACTTTAGGACACTTAAAAGAAAGGAAAAAAAATCCAAAACAATTCTTGTCTATCCACAGTTCGGTTGCTGAAAGTCCCCGTTTTGTCCTACCAGGCGCCTGTCGGAGGTAAATTTAGGGTTACAGTGGCTATTTCAAACTGGATTTTAGTATTACATGTGGGAGGACACTAGGATTATCTTAGTACACTCCTCACACACAAACCCACCCCACAGAGCTCAAGTTTAGTGTGTCCGAAAACTTTCACCATCTTGAAAAAGCCTAATGCGGGCATAATACACCCTGGGAACTTTTACCCATTGGTTAGGAAATGCCCAGGAGTCATCCACACAGATTAGCTAGTGCCAGGCATAAACATGGCATGTCTAGGCACCCACTTCAAAACACTTTCTGGATGTGAGAAAGAACAGAAAAGGACTGGACTTGCTGTCCAGTACCTGAGTGAAGCCATGAAGGGCAGGACCTGCTCCTTCTTGTACCCAGGACAAATAAGTGAACCCCAAGGGTCATAAAGCTGACCTCCTGTTCAATCAATAGGGATACAAGCTACAAAAGGCCTTTCCTGCAACTGCCCAGCTGCCCAGTGTCAACTGGACCCTGCTGTTGGCCTCTGCCTGACATCCTGAGAGTCTCTAAGAGCCTTCCCTGAGGTTCAGGGGTCTTTATAAATGAACCCCTGTGGTGGTTTAAGACTTAAAGGAGTAAGTCATAAGGTAAACTTCCTGACCAGGACAAATCTGTTTCGTGTAGCCGAGCTGCGCCCCACTGCGGGGAAATCCAAAATTGTGCCTAGGTCCCAGTCTACTGCAACTATTGGCTATCATTGGCACTATCTGCTTCTTGGCACTACTCTTACTTAACACGTTAAAAATTCATATCTCAAATTCCTCTTATTTGATTACGGCATTCTGGTTTAAAAAATTCTGCTCTATTTTTCGAATTTGGTTTGAGATTTGTATTGCTTTGCATTTTGATTTCATTACTGCTTTGGTATTGCATAAATACTCGACACAGTCCACTGTGTTAAGCCTGGCTACAGCTACTAGCCGGCTGAGTATAGGTTATGTAGTAAATATAAGGGTTTACCCTGACACGGGTTGAGAATATTCCTTGAGGTAGGTATTCACCAACCCTAATTAATAATATAAGAAAACCTATCCGAAAAATATCACTTAGCACAAGAACATCGCATTAGACACTAGAATCTTAGAAGACTGGTGAAGGACAAAAGGAGAAAGGTGAGGCCAAAAGACATATCAATCAACAAACGCCACCTTTCTAGGAAGAATTTCAGATGATACACAGGAAGATTAAAGGTAAGTGCCCTGTGAATATATATATATATATTATGGATGCCATCTACCTGTTTGTCGATCTGTGATCCTGTAAATAAAACAAACCGGTAGTGAAGAAAGAATCCTGCGTCTGTGCTCTTTGTACTTTCGGAAAGCCTTCGAGGTGAAAAGAGTCTTTTGGATATAGATATATAGATATATATGTACATATATATATATATGTACATATATATATATATATATATATATATATATACACACACACACACACACACACACACACACACACACACACACACAATATTCTCTTCAGATTACCTAAAGTGGAAGGGCTGTACCTGGCGTTTAGCAGAGCTGAAGCCGAAAGAGCAAGCAGAATAATTTCCATGAGCAATAGACTCTGCAGTAATAGAGAAGTTCTTAAGTTGCTTAATACACCAATAAATCCTTAGTTCAAAGTAACCAAGAAGAGAAGCAATGATTAATCCAAAGAAAACGTTCAACTTGAGGTCCAAGACTAACTAACCTCAATATTTATTTATTTGATGAACCGCATTGCTACCAAAAATGGTATGCTGGGGCTGAGAGGAGAAGAGGTATAAATTAGAAGAAAAATCGACACAGAGAGCTCTGAGAAAGAAAAGTGTCAAGAGCCATGTGGACGAAGAAGTGGCTTTCTGTCTTTAGTACACTGTTGGGTAGCGGATTCCAGAGTCTCAGGGTCAGGTAGCTAGGAGAGCATGCCTTCTGCCTAGAAATATCATATTTTTTCCGAGTTGTAGGAACCCCTTTGGGCTAAAAATAGACATTCAAATATAGACAATGTTCAATTGGCAGCCAGCCATTGCAAGACTCCTCCAGCCTCAAACACATGGTTGTACTTTTGCAGGCCACACTCGCCACAACATTCTGGATCCTTTGGAGCACTGCAAAGTCAACAGACTGGAAGCCAAAGTGGAAGCTGATGCGAAAATCGATCATAGACAAAGCACATGATGCCACCACTCGAGCCTGCTTATTCTTGAGGAGTGAAGGCAAGATCTTAGGAGCAGTAGCACAGCAAAGCAGCTTGAAGCTACTAAATACACATGTTCTGTCAAGGAGAGTTTCAGATCGATTATCACCAACCGGAAAGTTAACTGCTTCCACAAGGATAGGAGGGAGGCTCATTCTTGAGCCAGAAGGAGCCATCCCCATGAGCTAAGTCACAAGAAGGTCATTCTCACCAGCATTAACTTTGAGATAATTATGGCTCACCCCTTGCTGAACTGCTAGGAGGCAATACTTCTTAAAAACACTATTTAAAAGAATGCAGATATCACATCGTCAGGTAAATTCAGGTCATCCCACAGGACTGCAGCAGTGCTCACACAAACTGTGTAAATACATTGGTATAAAATTAAAATAAATTAAAATACTTGGTGCAAGAAGACGGTGACCTCAAGCATCCAGAGTGGCAAGTAGCGAGTCTTGGGGGCAGACCTTTTGGTGGATGGTTTCTGCGTACACCAGACATATCATGACACAATCTGGCATAGAAGCATGCATCATGGGGGTCTTGTACGGCCCCAACCATCTGTCAGCATGTTATTCCTCAAAATGTATGCACACAATTGACTGTGTGGCCTTTATCACACACAGGACCCGTTTACTCAGATGCCATTGAGAGAAGACGATATGAGCCAAGAGGTTTATCATCGCGTTGCAATAGAGGCTGTGGCCTAAAATATGATGGTCTACTTATGTGCTGATTGGGAAGCAACATGCACACTTTTTGTGGTGCTGTTTGTATGGCAATGTAAAAGAAACGACCTAGAACATAAAATCACAGACTAAGAGCAAAGACAGACGTGAAGTCTTAGTAGAGTCTGTAGTGTTGCAGGAGCTGACAGTAAATACCTGTCATTGGCATCCATGCACCCAGATATAAATACAGAATATTGAACTACTGATGAATAATTTCAACCTTTTATGCTCAATACTACATAATAGTTTAAATATTTTCAGATCTTAGACTTGTAAACAATAGAATGCCACCGTTAATATCATCCCCCATGCATTGACAGAGATTTTATTAATAACAGATATTCTACAAAGAACTCAGCAGGCATGTTAAAGGTCATAAATAATAGCAAAGCAAACAAAACAGGCACTCAGAACCACCAACTAATCTTGCAGCTGAAGAGGAAACTGACATTCTATGGGGAGTAAATCAAGCGAGAACGTGTAGAACACTGTGATGGGAACAGATCCAAGAAACATCTCTGCTCTACCTGGAACAGCCTTTCTAATGCCCCCGCGCAGAATACATTCTTTTAATCATTAACATCCACCTAACTGCATGTGCAATCACACTCTGGGGAAACAACTTCCATATGCTCAAAACATGTTCCATACTGTCTCAGCAGTGACATAAGGTTTTCCACGAAATCAGCAGAAAAACATAAAGCGCACACAGATCCTACAACCATAATGATCAGGTACTGGGTGAATGCCAAACTGACCAATTAGCTTAAAAATGCATATTTATGTCCCTCGCCTGGCCACCATGGCGCTGCGGCTCTATTTGACAGCACATTTTGGCCGCAGGATGGCAGCCTCTTAGGCAATACATTCTCCTGAGTCCCACAATTCAGTACTCCTGCTGGTTTGAAAAGTGTCAAATGTGTGTGCAACTGGACTATGAAAATGCCAAGCTTGTGTGCAGGACGCGAGCTGTGAGGGGAACGGCATTTCTCAACTTGCTTTTCCCGGCACCAGCAATGCAGCAGAGGAGACGGCTCAGCCCATTGCTACCACACCATCACCGCCGCGCCGTGAGGGGAACGGCTTTTCAAAACTTCATTTCCCAGCTGCCCTGGGGGTGGCGCTAAGCACACACGCCACCAACGCACCCGGAGGCGCTTAAAGAAGGCGGAGCGCCCAGAGTGCCTGGGGGACAGCTTCTGTGCAGGAAGCGAGCCGTGAGGGGAACGGCATTTCTCACCTTGCTTTTCCCGGCACCAGCGACGCAGCAGAGGAGACGGCTCAGCCTATTGCTACCACACCATCACCGCCGCGCCGTGAGGGGAACGGCTTTTCAAAACTTCATTTCCCAGCTGCCCTTGTTGAAAATTAGTACGTTTTGGTGAACATTATCTGCGCCATCTTGCCTCTTCCCCTGATGCCACACTTTTGTCGTGCGCGCCCGCCATTTTAAGATGCCCCGATCAGAACAAACCCTTTTGCATGCCGCTGGCCCCTGACATAGCCCTTTGCCTTCGCTAAGCCTGCACGCTGACCAACCCCCTGCTTGCACCTGCCTTGAGTCATAAACCCCTCTTCGGCGCTGCTCTGCCCCAGGCCCTCATCCTGTTCCCAGCGCGACACCTCCCTGCTTTCCTTTCATGATCTCCGGCCCTTAGATGCAAACCCCCTTTTTCCCCGTGTGCCCGTTTTGTCCTCCCCGTTCCCAAGCCGACACCCAGCTCTGCCGATACCATCCTTGCCCCTCCCCGTACAATAGAAAGCTTCCCCCATCAAAGAATCCCCGGGTTGATCAAAGCCCCCACCCCATGAGACCCGATCAAACCCCCCACATTCCGTGAATCGGCGGATTATCCAGCTGCGCGATGCTCATCACCTGTTGTGACTAGGGTGGGGACTTCAACTGTAAATGTGTATGGGAACGGGCCCAAAGGGGAGTTCCGAGAATGTCTTTTCCGTACATCAAAGCTTTAACATGTATGTGTAATCTACAATAAAGTCATAAATGTGGGTATAAGAGGCGAGGCCTCAGGAATACAGTTAGAGCACCTCAGAACGATACCTTCTGTCCGTTTCGTTGTGTTCTCCTCCGGAGAGAATAAAAAACCCTTGTTTCCTGCTTTCCAGTCTCCAGCGCCTGCCTCTTCATTTGATTTAATAACTAGAGGGTCACAGAGGCAATACCGCCGGGCAAATATCGATTGTCCCCGACCCGATTGAACTTTTTACAATTGGCGTCCCAAGCGTGGGGCCCATCAGCGACTCGTGGATCCAGTGGGAGAGGTCCCGACGACAGAGTGAACGACTGCAACGATCGGGAGAGCTCTTGCCCAATAGACCCTCGTCTGGCAGCCGATCATCCGAACTTCACTAGTTCCGAACAGACCTCTCTCGAGTGATCTACGGTCCTGACTGGGAACCATCAGGAGTGCCGTGAGAAATACGAGAAAAAGAGGACGATCGGGCGCTGGATTCGGAAGACAAGAAACTGTCCACATGGTCCGGGTAAGGTCGTGTTGCCACGACAAGTTGCGAAAAATTTGTTTGATTGCTTGATTGTTCAAAATACTAGTATTGCTCGTTTTATTTTTATTTTTTTTATTTGGAGATTCACTGTCTGCAAACAGAGAAACAACAGGCTCTCTCTCTTTGCAAGCAGTGGAGGATAGGTAGGGTAGCAGCCGTGCTTGTCTTCTTTCTCCCCCACTTAATAATTGCTTGAAACTGAACTGTTGTTCGCAAAATATTGTTTCCTGGAGATTCCCTGTCTGCAAACAGGGAAGTGACCACCCTTTTTGCAGATAGTGAAAAGGGTAGGTAACGCAGATCTTTGCGGTCCTACTCATTCTCCCCATTGTTATTTATTGGTCTTTTGGTTTTTTTGATCCATGAGGTATTCACTACCTGCAAACAACGTAGAATAGAAATATTCTGTCTAGTCTTTGCACCTAGTGATAAGATAGGCAGTGCTGACTTTTAGTCCCTCGTTACGAGCCGTCATGTCTGTCTTCTCCCCACTGATAAATAGCCTGTTTAGCCCGGACCGGGTGCTAGAGGTGGACCATATAGCTCCACTAGAAGGCACCCCTAATAAGGACATGTTCATAAACTATGGGTTAGTCACCATAGCTTATAATAAATTATGGCACAGGTATACCGAAGATAGCCAAGACAAACAGTGGCCACTGGCAGGATCCTTTGACCTTGATAAAATAGAAACGTTAGAAATAGCCCTTCGAAATAATAAGACAACGCCAATTATGCTCGACAGTCTCGGTATGTGGCGCAGAGAGGCTACGAAACGACAGAGAAAAGACGAGGACAAACCAAGTAGAGAAATATACCGACAGGACAACCCCAGGACACCGCTACCCACAACTTATCCCCCGACACTATGCAAAGGACGACCAGACTTAGGGTCAAACCAATGCGCTTTTTGTAGGTATGTCGGACACTGGAAAGCCCAATGCCCGACTCTACTGAGCGTGAGTAAAGGCAAAGGGCCGACAAGAACGACAGACCGACAGTACGAGAAAAGGCGCGAGACAAAGAAGAACCCGACTTACATAGACAGACCAGACAGAACTACCACGTTTGATTATGCCCGATGGCACAGATTTCGCCAGGAAAATCTCAGCGGCATGCTCAAGTTCTCCTAGGTCGGGCAATGTCAAGACGGGAACCCAGCCTCGTTTAAAATTCACAGACGGAAAGAGATAATTATGACCAATAACTGTTTTTATATTTGACTTGGGTCTTTGTATGTCGTACTTGTACTGTCCCCCGTCTGAGTTTGTGTGTATGTAATGTACAAATCTGCGTCATCCCTCTACACGTGTTTCCGTGTTACTCGACCTCTGTTAGCAGAAACTTAGCATAAAAGCAACCTGGAAAGAAAGAAATGGTAAAACAAAATCCATAGACCATCAATGAACTTGAACTTTTAATTTAACACAACAAACAAGGAATAATAACGATAAACTTTGAAAATGAAAGTCAAACAGAACATTCGCCCCCCCCATTCTGGAACCTTCCAAAGTAGGGCAGGGTTACGGCTACGCCCAACCAACGGCAACCCATATAAGGCGAGCCCCGCCGCCAACTCTTGGTCAGGAAATCTTAACGTATGGGGGAGCCGGAGGAGAGGCAGGAGCCCGCAGCCTGGGCATTTGCAGGTAGCCCCGCCACATGTCTCCTTGGCCGGCCGCAACGGGCCTGGAAAGACTAAGGTAGTCCCGCCACATGTCAAGAGGAGAACGAGGCACCTCTTCCTTTTCTCTTCCGTCACAGCCGCAGCAGTCCTGGACGGCGGGATGTCCTGCACGTACCTCCACAACAATTTGTCCAAGTTGGGCTGGGAGGGAGAGGCGACGCGGACGAGCCTCTCCCACCTCCACCGGTAGGAGGTTTCCCAGCCCCCAGCCCGACGCCGAACACCCCCAGTCAGGCGATGGTGCCCATACTTCCACAGCACCGGACACACCATGGTGGCACCCCAGTACTTGCGCAGCACCGAACGTACAATGGTGGCACCCCAGTATTTGCGCAGCACCGAACGTACAATGGTGGCACTTGGGGAACACCGGATGTGGAGAGACCTTTATGCGGGGCGATGAAAAGCAGCGGCATGGAGTGCACCGGGAGAAGGAGACGATGTGAACGAGTCTCCCTCGCCCCCCCAGGTGGGGGCATCACAGCTGCACCCCAGCTGAACGTCCCGCTTACACAAAACAGGGACCTCTTCCTTTCACTCCGAAGGATCTCTTCCATTCTTGCAAACTCGACGAGAGTGGCCCCTGTAGGGCCTCAAAATGGCGTCTGGATCCGCTGGAAGGCGGGCCCCGGCCACTAGAGTAACTTTGGCCAGCCATATAACTCGAACATTTGTCCCATGGAGCACGAGCCCCCATCTCCGACAGCATCTCCGCAGCCTTGAAGATCATACAAAGGTCCCCGGCGGAACCTTCGGCCTTTGCAGGTTTCCGGTAAGGGACGGCTGCCTTGATCGCCAACGAAACAAACATGACATTGCCACACCTTCTGTTAGCGTGAATTCTAGAACTGCCGAAAAGGACTCTGGTCCAAACTGCCAGTAATGGAAACATTTCCCCCTGATGCTGCTTCCGGACTGTGCCGGCCCCGCCCAAAATGGCGCTGGTATCAATCGGAACTTACGAACACCTCGTGGTGTTCCTTCGCACTAATATAAACTTGATGTTCTGAGATTTTTGTGATCCTTTGTGCACTTGGCTAGAAAAGACAAGGAGAGCTCACTCGACGAACAGTATGAAAGAATCCCC
This sequence comes from Lissotriton helveticus, assembly GCF_964261635.1. Lineage (NCBI taxonomy): Eukaryota > Metazoa > Chordata > Amphibia > Caudata > Salamandridae > Lissotriton > Lissotriton helveticus. The sequence continues at coordinate 313,979,042 of NC_136059.1, forward strand.
ATTACAAATGTTGATTACAAATGTACACTGTATTATATTTTTATAACCGATGTAAACCTCATTTACGACGCACACGTACGGTATGCATATAGGAAATCTGATTACAACTATTGTGATTATGCTTCTGAATTATGAAATTAAATGCCCCCGAACCCCCAGCCAATTAATAGACGTTTTAGTTACTTACAAATGAACGAGTAAAACTTTCCGATGTTTTTGTTGCTGCAAGCGAAACCCCCCACTGTATCCACTTTAGCCATTGCCACGACCGGCCAAATACGACCGCACCCTCATAATCCATATGCTGAAATGATTTTGCAAAATAAAGTCTTTGAAACTATGGACGGGTATTGCATGCTTTATTTTAAAAAAAAAAAGTGTGGGATCGGTGGGAAAGTTTTTTTCTGTGCACCCTACTCTGCTCTCTCTTTAAGGTTAAAGGAAGATGGTTACCCAGCCCTGGAGGACGGATCGGATCAACAACACGACACTCCGCCTGCAAAGTACGCAACTGACCCATGAACTCTCGCGTAGAGGAAGACCTTGACTTCCAAGGATGGGTAAAACGAACGGTGTAAATGAGGGAATGTAAAAGGAGGGAGAAATAAAATAATGTAAATATTATAAAGTACCACGTTCCAAAGTATCAGGGGCCCAAGAACCGAAGAACCTTAGAACGCCACAGCGTTGAAAGAGGTTTAAGGACCCCGATAGTGAGATACATCCTTTTGACTAGATACCTCGTACTAGGCACCTCTGGTTTCCTTTTTACGTTTCCCCGCACACGACCTATATGAACACACTACCCCCCCCCTCGACTCCAGAAACCATATCCCCAGGGACCCTGCCCCGAGGAGGAAAGACGAGTAAGAGGTAAGTAAAGGACTTATGAATCCATGTATTTGAATGTGCGCGAATGCTGTGTCCCCCACCCCCCCCCTTTTTTCCTCCTTCTGCAGGTTACATCAGAGATTACAGCCGAGGTGTGGCGAAGATCCGAAACCTTGCCATGTCTAATGCACGAAACGGACTAGCGCCGCAAGGTGGCGTCTAAGCATGCCTGCAGACTACTCACGTACCGAACAAACCCGAAAAATTAGCACAACCCTGATACAAAGTGATAACCCTTAAACCAGACCGGACGAATGAACCCATGTCACGTATGATGCGAAACTATGAGGGAATGTGTGTGTGTGACTGAAGCGTCGACCCAACTGGTCGAAGGACCGAGAATGCGAGAAGTGCGACAAAATGGTACCTCCTTTCTTCTTTCCTTCTTCTCAAGGCGCGTCCCCTCTACCCTGTCTAATGCTCAAACTGCATGATTACAAGATCCTAACGCAGACCCGCGAATGCCCTTTACTGTGTAATGCACTAAATAGCCTTTCTTGAATACACTGCCACCCTCTCTGTTGCACGTGTACTATTTAGCCTGCCGTTGCACTCTCTCTCTCTCTCTCTCTCTCTCTCTCTCTCTCTCTCTCTCTCTCTCTCTCTCTCACTCTCTCTCTCTCTCTCTCTCTCTCTCTCTCTCTCACTCTCTCTCTCTCTATTTCTGCACTCCCACTCTTCCGAGTGGTTAGCCCCGAAATTGGCAGATTGCCACCCCTAGCACACCACCTAATTGGCTTCAAATACCGTCAGTATTTGCACAAAAACTTGTCTTTAATACAATCACCCTGAGGCCGCGTCATTACCTCTCCTTTTCCGCTAGAAGTCAATGAACCCAGGTGGGGCCGTAAGGGAAAGGACAGGTAAGACGACAGAGGTTCCCTAATCTGACCCGAAATAAGGGAACTACATGTCAACGGCTCCTATAGTATAAAAACAAGGACCTTAGAATACGCGACCCTCCTCTCCCCGAATTGTCGCAAAACCCAAACCGAAAAAAAAAAATGATCACCCCTGTTACCTCCCCTGTATCAGCCGCCCAAGAACTGGAATTATGAAACTACCCCTCATTTCCGGTTGTGAGAGATGGGTCGATTTATGCCCTTGCCACAAGTTTCCTATATCCCTGGTTGTTTCCCATAAAACCCCTGTCCTTCCTAATTAAAGCAATCTGGCTGTAAAAGGTTATGTAGGATCCAGAATGATGTTTTACAAGGTTAACAGACTAGTCCAAGGTAAAGAAATCACCGAAATAAACACCGTAGTAGTTTAAAAGCAGGATGCATCTATAGAAAGGAAATGTTTTAGTCATGTTCGTCTCTCAGCAAAATACCTGTGTAGTACCATGTTGATGACTCACAGTACCCTTTGTAAATGTAAAACTCTAGAGAACAGCATATCTTCGCCAGGTTCGTCTCACGAAGGTGGGTCACCATCAGATGAACTGTCGTGAACTAATTATGAAGGAAAGTCATAAGTAAATCCAACAGGCCCGTCACCGGTCATTTCATATGCCAATTGTGAGAACGAGCGTTTTCATTCTTTGCCTGGAGCTGGGAGAGAAATAGATTTTTTTGATTATCTCCATCTGCAAATTTTCTAAAGACTGTCTTTTCAAACTTGTTTAAGGGTACTGCTGTTGGAGGAGAGAAGGACCGGATGTGGGAGCACGAGGCCTGACTACAGACTAAGGAACACCTGCGACATTAGCCAAGGCGAGACCACGACAGAAAAGAGCTGCAGGACGAGGCACTGTTTTCGACAGCATGAAAAGAAAGGGTCGACCTGATGCCCCTGCTCGACGTCCAGTGCCTGTCGACAAGTCCCCGCTCTCCGAATTCTGTCACACGCCCGCCTATTTGAAGTCTCTCGTTCCCCTAGTTCGTTCCCAATTTGGCCTTGCTCCATCCCCCTTTTTCCTCTGACCTACCCTATGGACTGTTTTGAACGCTCTTCTTCCATCGGAACTTTCTGACAATCACCTCAAAGGACACAGGGCGAAAAGGACCTTACCGACCAGAAACGCGAGGAAAGGGTCGTGCCCTGCAACGCAGAACTTAGAACAGAGCTGGACTCGTAGCTCCACCGCCGGTGCTCAACAGCGCCAACGAAAGACCACAAAGAACAATGAGAACTCGTAAAACTTCGAACATTTGACATCCACAATCACCGTTTTTGCTATGCCTCATTTCTCTCCCAGCCGCCATTGTATTGATCCTGCTCCAATCCGAATCTGAAATATGTAATAACCTGCCAGTTCACGTTATGATATGTACTTGCTGCTCGCTACAGAACCGTTTTTTGTATTACATTCCTATGACTTTCCTGCTGAACAAGTTTATCAAAGTTTATCAAATAGACCCGCCTCCTGAAAACTAGAAATGTTAAAATGTATTGTTTACAACTCTTTCCACCTAGGGTTCCTACCGTTTTCCTTCTCATGCCCACCACAATAGACCCGAGTAGAAAATGAACCAGCAAGATGTCTTGAATATGTTAAAGGGAGGACTGTTGAAAATTAGTACGTTTTGGTGAACATTATCTGCGCCATCTTGCCTCTTCCCCTGATGCCACACTTTTGTCGTGCGCGCCCGCCATTTTAAGATGCCCCGATCAGAACAAACCCTTTTGCATGCCGCTGGCCCCTGACATAGCCCTTTGCCTTCGCTAAGCCTGCACGCTGACCAACCCCCTGCTTGCACCTGCCTTGAGTCATAAACCCCTCTTCGGCGCTGCTCTGCCCCAGGCCCTCATCCTGTTCCCAGCGCGACACCTCCCTGCTTTCCTTTCATGATCTCCGGCCCTTAGATGCAAACCCCCTTTTTCCCCGTGTGCCCGTTTTGTCCTCCCCGTTCCCAAGCCGACACCCAGCTCTGCCGATACCATCCTTGCCCCTCCCCGTACAATAGAAAGCTTCCCCCATCAAAGAATCCCCGGGTTGATCAAAGCCCCCACCCCATGAGACCCGATCAAACCCCCCACATTCCGTGAATCGGCGGATTATCCAGCTGCGCGATGCTCATCACCTGTTGTGACTAGGGTGGGGACTTCAACTGTAAATGTGTATGGGAACGGGCCCAAAGGGGAGTTCCGAGAATGTCTTTTCCGTACATCAAAGCTTTAACATGTATGTGTAATCTACAATAAAGTCATAAATGTGGGTATAAGAGGCGAGGCCTCAGGAATACAGTTAGAGCACCTCAGAACGATACCTTCTGTCCGTTTCGTTGTGTTCTCCTCCGGAGAGAATAAAAAACCCTTGTTTCCTGCTTTCCAGTCTCCAGCGCCTGCCTCTTCATTTGATTTAATAACTAGAGGGTCACAGAGGCAATACCGCCGGGCAAATATCGATTGTCCCCGACCCGATTGAACTTTTTACACCCTGGGGGTGGCGCTAAGCACACACGCCACCAACGCGCCCGGAGGCGCTTAAAGAAGGCGGAGCGCCTCTCGCACCGCAAGTCGCGCGCGGGAGCTGCCCGGGACAATGGCGGGACAGTCTGCGACAGTCCGAGACAGGACGAGGCTGGGCTGGGCAGAGGACGCTGTTCGGTTGCCTCAAGTACAGTGAGGACCTACTGAACTGTTAACTGGTCTGGGCTTGGTAATAGAGATTAACCCCCCTCATTTTATCTGTATTGTTAATTAGGTTTTAATAGTATAATTATTCCTTTTTCTGTATGGTAATTCATTTAGGATTTCTTCTTTGACCCTTAGGAGTTAGGGTGATCATTTCATAAATAGTGCTTTACGGATTTTTATATTTGTAACTTCGGTATAATCTTTTGTTTCTGGGAAGGGCCTCCTCTGTATTTTCAAAAATGTCTAAAATCAATGGAGGGGACATTCGACCAGCAGTAGGCACACTTGACAACTATTTAGTCAAAGTGGTGGATAAAATCAATAAGGAACACCGATAGTCTTTAGGACGAGGGAGTTCTCCAGACCCTCTCTCTATCCCTACTCAGGCATCTTTCTCTGTATCTATACCATCTGTGGATGTTATAAGCTCCCCAGATTTATCCACTTTGCCTGTTTCCCTTGATCTAGAGTTTACCCCGGCGGTGATCGAGTCTCCTAACGACTCTATGGTATCTTGTTCACCAGCTCCAAAAGTGCAGAGAGTCCTTAGGTCTGGAAGAAATGCTAGTAGGCCTGTTTTGTCTAAACGAGGGGGTAACCGTAAAAACAAAAAAAACATCGAAACAACTCCCAATGGGCCCACTAATGACTCTGACACTGTTTCTAACAATTCCTATCTGAAACTAGCACCAGAGCAGCTAGATATGTTGGTCGGTATTATAGATGACAAGTTTGTTAAAATGATACAACCCCTACTTGACAAACTCGACATTGTTTCGGGGGAATTGAAACGGCTAGGTAGTTTCGTACAAACCCACCCTGGTCTTAATAATTGTACGGCATCTGTTGAAATAGCTCAGGCTAGTACCTGTGAGACGCTGAAGCCGCTTAATGGGGGTTCAAGCACTGATACAGTAGTGGTTCCTAACCTCGAGTTACCAACTATACCCTCAATTTCGACTACTGGGAATCCACCGAGAACTATTGTATCTAAGAAAAAGCGATATGGCTATTCACAGCCTAATTTACCACCTGACTGCGCACCATATGTGGCGGTTCTTACAAATGTCCCTGCAGTAAGGGAGGAGGGTCCCGAAGGTAACCACGAAACACACGATATGTTAAAAAACAAAACCGTGGCCTGGCTTAACAGAGAGTGTGATTTTCCAGTTGCCATGGCAGACCAGATCCTGGCAACCACCAGAACCAACTGGATAGGCACTTCACATAAGAATATTTTGGGTGATTGTGTTATTGTTAATTTTAAAAAGCCCCCGTCTTGCTTCTATTGCTCTGATTAGAGCCATCTCTCGCCCACCTAACGACCAGGGTATCTCACTCCGACCCCTGGCCTATTTTTATAGACACCACACTGGCCAGTCTAATAGAGATCATGGGTGGGGGAGAGTGAAAGGTCCCAGTATGGTTAATATGCCGAGTGGGTCTCAGGTGGCTACTTTCAATCGTTTCCAATGTTTAAGTGGACTAGACTCTAATGATTGACTTGATTCTGGCTTGGCGGCCTCCCCAGCCTGTGAGGAGTTCGTCTTTCCCAGAGTAGTACCCATAGTAACGAATCGGGGGACCGCACATGTAGAAATCTCGCCCAATGCAGAGTTTATGATAACCTGTGTGGAGGGTGAAGAGGGGGAATGTAACGAGGCTATGCCGGAAGAGGATTGTGTAAGCATTATAAACCTGTCCACAACTAATTTACGGGGTGGCCAACAAACAAACGTGGCAACCGGTTTTTCTAGTTGCCATATTGCTAGTTGGAATATTGCGGGCTTAATGTCCAAATCTGACTGTTTGGGGTGGGCAGATTTTCTGGCACATTTTGATATTATTTGTTTCCAGGAAACATGGTGTAAAGATTTTAAAGGTTGTAATGGTTTTGTTTCTTACCAATTACCTGCTGTGGAATCTATCTCTGGAAGGGCAAAGGGTGGGCTCCTGGTCTTGATCTCTGTCAAGACCGCCTTTATTGTAAAAAAACATGTATTGGTTGGGGCTCACGCCCAGATTTTATGGCTCTCCCAGAAGAAGGGTAGAAACATTCTTTTGATTAATTTTTATAATAACATCTTTGACAGCACCAGGGTCCTGGTGGTTAATGCTTTAGCAAACGCTTTGGATGAAATCACAACAGGTTCTAAGGTTGTTTTTGAATTGCTTTTGGCTGGGGATTTTAACATTTCAGTTTGCCCACTTTCTAACCTTAATACTTGTGGGGTGGTCAATAGCTTTGGGGATGGAGATCTCCATTTCCTTCATAACCATTATGGGGAGTCTCTAAATATTCTCCTAGCATCATATGACATGAACATTTTGGTTAATGAGAAAAATGATCAAGATGCGACAATCCCCACCTTTATAGGACGGGGGGCAAACACTGTGATTGATTTTATTTGTACTTCCTCTAGTCTTGTGCCCTGGATTTCGCCCCCAAAAGTCGTTGATATCCTTCTCAGCGACCATAACTGTTTAACTATTGAGGCCTTTCTCTGGAAAGAGATTAGTTCATCTAGTACGGGGCTTATTAATAATATCGAACCCTATAGACCTAATGGGACAAGACTTAGATGGAAAGGGGATGAAGCAGAATTGACGTCTGACTTTATTATTAACAGCTGCTTATCGGAAATCACTGAGATCCTTGAGGATGTCGACGTCACTGCCGAAATGATTCGGCATTTTATTTGTATTAACCTAGTCATTGATTGCAAGCTCACTACTTCAGTTAAGCGCAAGGCAGACCGTCTAAAGGGGTGGTTTGATCAGGCATGTACTTCTGCGCTAAAGGAGCTAAAAAGGGCACTGGCAGTCAAACCCAGAGATAAGAGTCTGGTTTTTAAACTTAGATCTAGCTATAGGGTCACCTTAAATAGAAGGAAACTGGAACTCCAGCAGGAGGCCTGGGATAACTTGGCCCAGGCAGCTGAAACAAACAATTGTACCCTGTTTTGGGCCACAGTGAATAGCCCGTTCCTTAAAGATGAGAAGGTCCCTGAATTAACATCAAGGGTCAATAAGGAAACATGGGTCTCTCATTTTTCTACTATCTTTGATACGGACAAAGTTATGGGTCTTGAAGAGGATTGTTGGCCCATTGTCCCTTTGGATATTACTGTTACCGAAACTTTAGATAGTATCAGGGCAAATAAAGGGGGGAAGGCACAGGGCCCGGATGGGGTGCCAATTGATATCTATAAATTAGTTCCAGAACTATGGGGACTTATTTTAGCTAAACCTTTTAACGCAGCAGTCTGTAATGGGGTGCCTCCTACCTGGGAAGAATCAATCATTATCACTATTTATAAAAAAGGAGACCGGGGCGATGTGAAGAACTACCGCCCGATCTCCCTGCTTGATTCTTCGGTTAAAGCAAGGAGTAGGGTGCTTTTGGTTAGGCTGGAGGAATGGGTTGAGGCCAATGGCACTCTGACAGAATGTCAATTTGGATTTAGAAAGGGGCGGGGGACGATCGAACAGTGTCTAAACCTTGAACTGTTGATCGGAAAGTATACGCAGGCTAAGCCCGGCACTATCTATCTCTGCTTCGCAGATTTGAGTAGTGCTTTCGACTTGGTGGACCATGCAATTCTTTGGGCTAAGCTGATTGAAATGGGGGCACCGGAAGGTATCGTTTATTTTTTAGCCCGCCTTTATAATAAATTACGCACTTGTGTACAATACGGTACCCATGGTTAGTGTACAACTAAGTTTAGGATTGGACGGGGCATTAGACAAGGGTGTGTTCTTGCCCCCTTGCTCCTTACCCTCTTTATTAACGAAGTGGATTCCGTCCTAAAAACCATTGCAGCAGATGCCCCTAAAGTTAATGACGCTAGCGTCCCGGTTTTACTTTACGCGGACGACGCCGTTTTATTGTCTCGTACGCCAATAGGCCTCCAACGCCTGATAGATGGGTTTTCACAGTTTATAAAAGGGAGAAAGCTTGTGATTAACAGATCCAAGACCTTTATCATGGAATGTGGGCTGGGGCTAGAAAGTCACCCTCTTAGTTTATTGATGGACATAAGGTTAAAAAAATAGATAACTTTTCATACCTTGGTATCACATTTTCTAACGATAATAGCTGGACTAGCGAGCATAAAAATGTGAGAGCTAAGATGTTGAAGAGTGCTTACGGTGTGTTATCATTGGCCACAAAACTAGGGGATAGGCGGGTTAGAGACATGCTTAAAATATTTCAGGCTAGATGTCTCTCTACCGCTTTGTATGGAGCTGGGGTATGGGGCTTTGCCCCTGCCGGGAGCTTACAAGTGGAGGAGAACTTCTTTTTAAAAAGACTCTTGTGTCTACCTAACTCTGCCTCTAACGAATTAGTACATAGAGAACTCGGTATTCATCAGATTACCGACTTGATTCTCCTTAGACCCCTTTTGTTATGGCGATCAATCTGGATTAAAGAAGTAATTTCTTTATGTAGAGCCATCATTAAGGATTGCCTCTTAGTGGATAATCATTTGAAAATCCCATGGATTAAATATAATATAGATAGTTTCCAGCCGTTCTACGGCCTCGACATTAAATTAGATAATTGCGGGGCCTCCGATCTATCTAAATCCGAAATGAAGAAGTCCTTTTTGAATCTTTTATCTGAGAAGCGGCTTAGTAATAGTGGCAACCTATCCACTTGTGTGTCATATAATGGTTTGAATGAATTAGTGGGCTACCAACCGTATCTGACCCAAGTGACTAGAACATCTCACCGGTTTGTATTAACTAGATTAAGGATTGGGATTGTCCACATTCTGGTGGCTTTTCCTTCTCAGAATAAGCACCCGGTCGGACCTTGTCCATGTGATAATACCTCAGCACAAAGCACCATGCACTTTCTTCTGTTGTGTTCAATGTATAGGTCTTTGAGAATTGTGTATTTAAAACCCATCTTTGTGAAGTTTGGTGTCAGGACTGTAAACGACTCCATGAAACTACTTTTTAACTTGCACCATTCAGATGGTTTTTTTTTACGGCTACCTTTCTCCTTAAAGCAATCAATGCAAGGAAAAGCATGAGTTTTTAAAAGTTATTTACTAACCCCTTGCCTGTATTATATGTTGTTTTATCTCTGGATTCTGTCTCAAATGTTTTTTAATGTGCTTTTATGGACATTGTCCTTTGTTACGAATAAAGCCTTATGAAATGAAATGAAATGCCAAGAAAAAAGTCAAAATTAAATGCTGGGTATTTGCCAACAACTACTCTACATTTAATAATTCTGAAAATGAGCAATAGTGGGCACCAATAATGTGAGAATAGCACTGGCTTGTGCACTGCCTACATGACAGGACCCACCCTTCCTTTCATCCTTCCTGATTTAGGCCACAGGGTGAGGGGTCAGCAAGTGGTCAGCCTTTCCATTAGTCCTCTTGTGAGGCCAAAGAGAGCGGTCTTCAGAATTGTAGCTTGCGGATTGAGATGCTAGTCCTTGGTGGCCCAGGGTGATGGAGGTCGATGCAGGAGGTCAGTGGGCGCCTCCCAGCAGCCATATTTAATCTTGAAAGAATGCCACAAGATCTTGCTCTACCTGGGTGTGGTTTCTCCATATAATAGTACCATGACTCAGGTCTAAACGCAAGTCAACATAGTTCCAGGAGGGCACGAAGGAGGAGTTCCAGGATTCCCAACAGCAAAACCTCAGTATACAATCTAATAGGTAAGAATTTCCCAGATCGTCACCTAAAGACTTAATAAGTAATTTCTATAGACTATCTGGAGCAACTGATTTACAGACTTCATTAAAGGGCACACTGAGATACAGTGGCCCTCAGTTTGTCTAAATAACTGCTCAGAAGAATTAAGATATTTAAAGGTAACTTCTGCTGGTGGAGAGTAACAAGGTCCAGGGTATTTTGGCTGTTGAAAGGTCACAGTCTCTGGAGTAAAAGAACTTATTGGGAAAGCAGGTGAGCATTTCCATTTGGGGTATTTTAAGCCTATACGAATTGTGGCTTGAAAACTCAAAAACATGATTTAAACAACCTCAGAAAAGTTCCCAAGTGAGTGAGAGTCATGGAGACTCGTTGAAACTAGCATGTAAAAAGCTGAAAACTGTTTTCTTCCTCTTAGTAATACAGATTACTATTCCACTGATTTCCCTCAGTGCTGTGTGAGATAAGCTGTCATCCTTTTCTACTGTTTGTCAGAAAAGACCCCTTTCCCAGGTGAGAGTGTTTTTATAGAATTAGTATTTTGATTAAAGATACTAAGTGAAAGGATCCCTAGTAACCGAATGTATCCTTCACAAGATCTATTCTCTGGTGTCCCTATCCTAGCCCCCTCCCCGCCAACTTGTCTCAGTTCGCTGTGGTAAATTATACCGGCTGCTGATCCAAGTGGTAGGTTCCATGTGGTGTCATTCTGCTCCAGCATATGCATCTGGGCCTGAATATAGCATTTTTGCTGATAAAGGATAAGCCATGTGATTCTTATCGTATTAGTAACAGATCTAGTACGGGACCGTCGTTTGTACCATACATTTATTACAACAGTGATAGTGAGTATCCTCGCTGTCAAAAATCTGAAAAAACTATTGTACCCGGTGGATTCACCTGGGTCTGTGAACTCTCAATTGCATGTCAGGTGAACAGGACACATCAGCACATAATCATGAAAAGAAGTTAGAAGTGAAGTCGCTTATTTTCTCTGCATGGGACAAATACTAGGATAGGCATCCAACATTACATTGCCCAATGATAATTTTGGTTTTCACCAGCCAAACAAAGTAGCATGGTAGTCATGTTGTACAATTAAATCATAATGTATAAGGTAGGCATAACAAATAATACACTAAAAGTGGTTATTTAGAACATGCAGACAGCCTTTTTTTGTTTAACAAATAATATAAAATTAAACATATACATACAACAGCAACCAACATTACTACACAACATCCAAGTGATCTTCATGTTATTGCCACTTACATTTAATCCATAACAAAGAAGTATGCATTGTTTTTTACTCTGATTGTCTGATGTCTTAACCCCTTGCCCGCGGCCGGAATTCCGCTCCTGTGCTGGACATTCCGATCGCGGGCGTGGTCATGATGGCTTCCGGTCGTCATCAGCACACGAGCACTGTGACGCATGACGGACGGGAGCCGTCATCAGCACGCAAGGGGTTAAACTAATATGATATGCCATTAATGCACAGCTTGGGAGAAACTGGTTCTATATCCACATTTGGTTGCAAATTGTCTCTAAGGATGAGCCCATCAGTAAGAGGAGGAAGGGGCAATATTTGCCAGAAAAGCTAGTTGAAAGTCAATCTTAATAGACTATATGTTCTGTTATACTGGCCAATCATTCCAGCCATGGGTTCTGGAAGTAATGATAAACATCCTCTGATTGACTTATCATTGTGATCTTAGATACCGACTTGAACCACAAAGTGTACTTTGTAGAGCTTTAATGGATACAACAATGAGCATGGTACTAAACTGGTTAAACACCCATCTTAGTTCAAGCAGATTAACCAAGCAAACCATCAATGCACTTTAAGGCAAACTTGAGAGGGATCATATTTTGTAGCTGAAATACTTAATGTAGTATTTATGTAATCAGGGGTAAAACATCTGCTCTGTTGACATCTACCCGATCCGTAAAATTAAAACCTTGAATACGGTACTTTTACTGGAAGATCTTGCATTAAGTACCTAGATTGGCACTGGACTGGACCTTTATTTTCTCGAACCTTAGCACCCATTTGTTCTTCTACGTCTGGTAGACTTAGCGCCAAGACACCTCCGGGTATTCGTGCGCTTAATAAGTTATATTAACATAATATGTGATGTTGTCTGTTTTCCTATTTGACACATTCACTGCAACTGTTACCTTCCTTTCCCCACAACTGTAAAGCGCTCTGATATCCCTCGGGATCATGTTCACGCTATATAAAACTTTATAAATAAAGAAAGCAAGAAAGAAATAACATAACTCTGCCTCCCACCATACACTGCTGTCTATGCAGGCCTCAACTGCCAGTGTCCAGTGTCTGATGCATTTTTTAGTTCAAATACTTATGTTGGATTTTGCAGTGTCCTCGACCATTGAGGGAGACTGTGTCCTTCTCAGTGAGATATCTTGGCTCATATACTGTCCGGTGGCCCTCATTAAGAGATACTATTAATGCAACTTAGTGTCGTCTTGAAGCTTGACTCAGTGTTTTTTCAATTCTGTGACAGAGTGAGGATTCTTCAAAGTTAAATAATAACATGGATTTCTGTTAATTCAGGATAGAGTCCTCTTGCCAAAAACTGTAAGCAAAAGAGTTATTCAATCCGGGAGGATGTTTTAAGAGGACTCTATACTGTATGTTTTGCTGTGCATGTGATGATGACGTGTAGTTTGTACCAGGCATGAACAGAAAATTCTAATTTGCTGACTTTGCCTTAAAATTGGAAACCTAACTGTGATGGAGGTTCAAAGGTACAATTTTCAAAGAACTCCTTATTGCCATTAAAAACGCTTGTAACAACATTTTGAATTAACGTTGTAAATTGCATGCAACATACATTTATCCACTAAATTCTCTAATGGTGTAGGGTACTTGCATACTGTATTCCTCTATGTCAATTGTTTCAATGGTAGACAAATGATATGAGATTGTACATAATGACAGGATCTAGTGGAAAGTTTGGTAAATTGTTACTACTCAAAAGCAATCTTATAAAAAGAAATTTGAGTAGTTTCAAGCATATTCTTACTCTATTAGCTGAAGGCCAAGATCGTTTGGTCACTTGAACCATATATAGATAAAAGGAAGCTCAACCCTACATACATTGTATGTCTCCTCCTAGCATTGAGTAGCCCACCACTGACCACTACAACACTGTAATAGACCAGGAATGAGGCATGTTCCCCTCATGTGGATAAATTATCTCTGGAAAAAACTGTACACATTTCAGTGCATTGCCAGTGGTATGATGATCAGAGGAAGTTAGCTGAGACTTCTTTGTATCTTGAAAGATGCTTTTAGATGTGTACATCTCACCAACAGCAGAAGGCGCAGTTTCTAGCTGGGGAGTAAATTTGGGTAGAATTAGCTACACACTAAAAGAAACTGAACAAATATTGTGATTTGATTCAAAAACATTTACCATCATTGTAGTAGGTGTTTTTTAAATTATAATTTTTTCTTGTGTTATTGTTAATTTATACCGGAAGGCAAATTCGTCAATAAAATAAACTATAATGCTAGCAGTGGTGTTGTCGATGGCAACATCCTTGGAAAGGGTGAATATTTGTTTCAAGGATGGCATGGCACTACATAGTTGTGTTATTGGTAATAGGTACCAAAAGCCATGCAGTTCTTCAATGAGGAGCAGCAAAAGCACAATGCTGCAGTAGTTGCTAAAGTCAAATGGGGTTTGCGCGTGGTCGTTGATCTGAACCCTATGAGCTGAGATCTGCCACAACAGACACAATGATCACCAAGTGACCAGAATGCTTATAGGTGCCATTCTTATGACAAGTAACCATTTACCTGCCCTGCCCTTCAAACACAACATTTCACTACCTACTCCTACAATGAACATCACTCACTGGAAGGATTCATCAGTGCACTGGTTTTACGCATACACCAACCTGCCTGGAGAAGCCTCTCTTGAAGCACAGACCTCCACGCGTAACCACCACTGCCTTATGGAAGGCATTCATGGTCCGCCAATGTGCCCAGAAGGAAGCATAAGGACATGATGAAAACTGTGAAATAAAATGGTTAATAAAGAAATAAAACATGTAAATCAAATTAGAAAATGGAATTAAATTGTAAAAGAGGCAAGGATGATCACAAAATAGGTCGAACCTTGGCGACTATAGGCAACCTCTGTCCAATGGTTCCAGAATACAGCTGTTAACAGATGAGCATTCCGTAACTTACACCTGTCTGCCGCTGATGAACCTCTGCGCGGAGCCTGCAGCAGGGTCCCCCGATCCACACAATCAAATGGGATATATTTCAATTCGCGTTTCAGGAGGGAAGATCTGGAAATGTCAGTCGGAGAGCGCTTTGGATTACAAGACTGCAGTCCGCATTCCAACCTTGCCTCACATGTGAGAACGAATCTGAAAATAATTGTTAAAAGGTTTTGGGGTCAGAGATGACGCAACTTCGGTGTCGGCTAATGGATTGTGACTCAGCTCACAGTACGTGAAGAGAAGTTCGTGTACTGAAGGCACAGTGAGTCACACTCTGTAAGCCACAACAGCACGACATGTGGCTGAGGCGTGGGTCCACCCCATACCCTGCACATGTTTTAGCAACTAATTAGCCTATTAATTGAGCTGTTTTTGCGACGTTGAGAGGAGACTGTGCTGCACATGGTTCATCCTGTTGTCTGTGCATGAAGAATCCGCCTCCAGGCGCTGCAGAGAAGGATCTTCATTCAGACAATCATCAGTTGATCTCATTGCTGCATTCTCACTCACACATCAACCAGGTGTGTCTGTGCAGGTGCTCGTTGTCCCGCTGTCGAGGTGGATATTGACTCAGGGCTCGAGTCGGGGTACCACGCGGGTGGACGGTGTCCCCCACTTATTTTACCGGTAGCTCGATAACTGGAGCATATGGAGCTTCACATTCACTCGTTGGCCTCTCTGGGGCGAGATCAGAGCCCATTCAGAACGCTGCTCACGCGCTGGCTTCTCTGATGCAATCGCATCTAAGGGGTGAGCGAGGGGAGGCAATGAGTCGGATGGTGCAAGCCAGCTTTCGTGACGTCACATCCTGACGTGACGTCAGCGTCCCCCCACTTCTTTTTTAGGACTTGTGCCCTGGATATTGTCTCTACTAAGAGTTACTCATAGGTTGAACTCTGTCCCTCCACTGCTGATCTCAAAGGTTGGCTAAGCCGGAAGTATTAACTGCGGGCTCCCTCCATTTAATACAGTGCTTCATTTACAAAAGACCTAAGTGCTGAGGCCTAAAGTCCCTTGTAGTCTTAGGAACTTACCGCCAGCGCAGCTGTGCTCGGTGGCTTCCAAATGGCGAAGCTGCATTCATTCCACCTCACGCTTTCCGCGTCCACCACCAGTCACTTAATCTTGTTCAGTTTCACTCCTGCAGGTACACTTTCATTACCGCTCTATTCCTTTGCAACTGCTTTCCATCTTTCTCTTCATCCTTCTCTCTCCCTTGTCTGCATTGTTTTCAATCAGCATTTATAGAGCGCCGCCCTGTCACTCCTAGAGGTATCTGGGCACTGTGTCTCCATCGAAGATCCAGGTCTTGAGTTTCTTTCTGAAGTCTGCCAGCGAGGAGGCTGTTTCTTTCATGCTCTGGGTCACAGCTTGGATAAAAATCAGTCCCACTGCCGACCACCAGCTACCAGACTAATGGAAGCCAGTGGATCCATTTTGGACACCCCTAGCCTAGGCCGGCACAAGATGGAGGGTGACGACTGTGCTCGCTGACTGTGGAAATGTATGGCTCACATTCCCAAAGCTGGAGGGCCGAGACATAGACACTGGGGTGAGAGGAGTGGAGACCGGGCTCATTTAGATATTGTGAAAGGCCTGTTGGGTTGCAAGCGCTGCTGATTAGTCTTCTTGAGCCCCACAGGTTGGTAGATGGTAGGGTGAAGGATGGAACTGCAGACTCAGTTCTGAATGATGGGAGTCTGTAGGTGAGATCCACCTTTCAGTATTTCCTTGATTGCTCCTTGCTAGGGCTGAATGCAGCCAGGTACAGTAACCTCACACATCTGTGTGCCTCTGTTGGGGGTGTCCAGGATGGAGACAATCCCTGCTATATAAAGCCCCACGCTACACAAAAGACAGTGTTTGGAGAATTGTCTGGAGAGGACACTTGCAAGAAGAACCACCACAAACTGCTAATACAGTTTGAGACAGAAGCTCTACATCCCCTGCCTAGAGGTTGTTCTTAAAGGTCTAGGCCTTCCCACCTGATTCCAGTTCCTAGGCCTCTATGACCAAAGAAGAGATTGCTCTGCAGAGTAACCAGAGATGCTGTTTGCCTCAGTTAGGCTCACAGAGATGAGGCAACATTGCCTGAAGCCTAGTCTCCTTCTGGAGGAGCGGTGCACTTGATCTGAAGTTGCTAGAAATCAGCATGACTGTCTGCAAAAGCACAGGAAAAGGTCTCTGCGTACCATGTAAGCAGATGAAAGGACCCATCAGACTCTTAACCCGTGAAAGGTTCGGTCAGACAGACTGAGTGCATCCTTTGGCCTGTGGATACAGACTGAGTGCATCCTTTGGCCTGTGGATATTTGAACTGCGCCCAACACTGATTCTCACTATTCCTGATTACCCATGCAGAAGAGATGGGGCAGTGCCAAGGGAGATTGACTAGGAGAGATCAGAGAACTCCCAGGGTTGAGACCTAGTAGGCCCTGCCTGGCCAGTGCCTCTCCCAAAAGGTGTCTAACATAAGCCGGTCAAAAAGGTTTAACTACAACATGCTCAGAAATACCGTCTAGAAAGTTAGCTAAAAAAGGTTAGCTCCAAGCAGCTTTCAATGAAGAAGAATTTTACTTTGCTATGCATGGTTCAAATTTAATGTGCATGCACGAGGCAGATCTTAACTTGAAAAATGCATGACTCCTTGACCATAAAGCCCGAGAACAATTCTCGAACCCTTTCTAAGTTATGCATGCAAATAGCCCGCTTTAAGTACACTAATAATAAAATGGTGCGCAAAAATCAAAACAGGCAGCATCCTGGGGTGTTCCAGCAAATTCACTTTGTCATAGGTGTCCGCCAGGGACTCTTGGCTTTTGCCTCTTTCTAATGTAGAAAAATTACTAGGGATAAAAGAGTTGAGCTCTTGTCATCTAGGATTTATCCTTTAATATTTCAGAGAGGCATAAATAATATATTTGCTGTTTTTCTTTTTCTATGCTACATAAAAAAAACTAGGACACCAAGGATTACTTATGTTTCAACATATTCCTTCAGATGAAAATGCATTGAACTGTAGCAGGGGAACCATTATGCCAGTGTTTTATTTTAGGCTGAGTAGGCAGTTCTGTTTTTCTTCTTTTTTTGAGAGATGACACTTTGGGACATGTAGTTTTTTTTTTTTTTTTTTTTTAAAAACCTTTATTGAAAGACACGTAGAAGTACAAGCGCTGGCCTACAACCACAGGGGCCGGCCGCAAAGTCAGGAGAGTCAAAATAACAAAGCAATGTATACGATAGGGTAAATACAGGATGGAAGCAAATAAAGTCGTTACATCGCCAGCGCCAGGATAAAAGAGGTTTCATTTTACATTATATAAAGGAGGCAGCAACCATATCTACCCGCGCGTCATGCAACATATACAGAAAAGAAGGGGGGGGGCGGGAGGGAAATAGCCCCCCACGCAAGCAGACGACCACAGTAGGGCAAAGCCCAAAGACCTCACACGCCCATACCAGGTGCAGAATAGAGGAAGAATACCAGCAAACAAATAAAGTGGACGCCACACGTACAGCCCACCCGCCCCGAAAAAGGAGAAAGTGCAGACGCTAGCGAAACAGAGGAGTAAACACCAAGGGACATAGCCCACCCCCTGGAAAAGGCAAAAAAGGGACCATAGAATAAAACAAACTAAAATAACAAACACCCCCCCACCCTACATCACTGTAATGGCTACGGCCTACCCCACTAAACAGCGTGCCTGTCGCCCAGAGTCACCCGAAATATAGAAAAAGAGAAAGGGAATTATAACAAAGAAAGAGAGGGGAATAAGAAAAAGAAGGAGAGGAAAAGGGAAGAAAGAGAGAGGAGAGGAGCCAGCGATCGAGACATAAAACACTACCCCCCCGCAACAATAATTCACTAATCGAGGTCGAAAAGGAGAGTCAAGAAAAGCCTACACCAGGATGTAAACAGGAACCATCCAGAATAACGAGGCCCGGAGATGCCATGTAAAAAGGGTCCCACAGTCATCCGGGCACGATCACCCCTGTCCACTTTTATGAAGAGTCGAGCTTCCCAACCCCGCCACAGCCAAAAAACAGCAGAACACAGTGGGTCCATACCAGTCAGGAAAAGCCGGTGGGATCTCCGCAAAACAACGTCCCGGCAAACTAGAAGCAACCAGGAGAACTCGGCAACAGTCAGAATGCAAAAGTTCCTCAAAGATCCACGTGGTCAAGCACAGTATCTGGACCGTCCAGCACGAAGCAAAGAAAACAGGATGTAGAAAGCACTGCAGCATCGGCACCGGGTCCGCTAGATCCCATAGAATCGAGCACCCAGCCGGAGATCCCAGCACAGCCGCCGGCGAAGTTTCAGGCAGTACAATTTGGGGAGACGACACTTCGTCACAAAATGGCGGAGCCACCATGGCAGCTATCCGCAACTCCAAGGCTCGACATTTCAAGGACAGGTCGATCCGCAGAGCAGACAGGGCAAACCAGATAGCACTCCGAGTAGGGGCCGCCCAAACCAAACGAGGGCTGGAGAAAGCAAATGCGGCAACCTCCCTGTCTCCAGGAGAAAGACACCCCGAGGGGCCATCCGCCATCTTAAGTACAGCACCCTCCGCCATCGCCGCAGGTTCTTCCAAGTCCATCAGGAGCACCGGCGGCCCCAGGGCTCACCGCCAAACCGCGGCGGATGGCGCTCGGCGGAGAAAGGAGAGTCACCAGAAGAACGGGCGTGCTCCCCACAGCACTCGGGGGGAGCCCAGCACCGGATCCCGGGCGGGACTAACAACAGGAGTGGGTTTCTCACTCGAGGGGTGCCGGACAGTGCGGCTTCTCTTCTTCGGGCCGGTAGGCGAACGGACATGCGGGGTGGCCCACCAGCGGGGGCGGGTCTGCCCCGGGGGTCCCGGCCCGCGGCTCTCAGGCTCCCACCATCGGGTCTCTCCACCGGTTCCGGACCGCCGGCACTCCGATCATCTCCGGGCAGGCACAGCACTCGAGGCACCGGCGTCAGGGCCGGGAAGGCCAACAATGTGACCAGGGCAGAACGCCGGAATCACTGCACGCCAGAGCCCCGGAAAAGGATGGTAAGTGACGGCTCTTCCTCAGTGACCAAATTCGGAACACCCCGAGCAGGATAAAATACAGGATAGGTGGCGGGGAGGAAGAGATCACGGAGCGAGGCGGTTATGCGACCGTTCCGATCGCCATCTTGGCTCCTCCCCCCCGGGACATGTAGTTTTAAACATTGAATAGGGGATATGAAAGAGAACATGTAGTGAATGCTTCACTGATCAATGGTTATTCACGGTCACTGATGGCGCCGTCTTGCAGTTTATGTTCACATTCAAAAATGTCATTTTGTGATTCGTTTAAAAATAAACTTACGTGATGTATTGTTCTTTGGATCACCAAAGAAAATGTATTTCTGGATGTACATCTGAACAAAGAATTCTAACAAAGGCCAACTTAACAGACAGGAAGGACATTGGTGCCTGCTAAGCCTGCTATGGTGGAGAAGGGTCGCCCCACTGCTTGCAGCACTGAAACACAAAAAGATAACAACTGAGATGCTCACACTGGAGCAGGGGGAGGAGTAGTTTGCTCACTCCAAGTGCGCATTATTGTTTCTCGGGCTAGCCACACATTCATGCGCCCTTTGCATGTTCTCCACCCAGGTTGCGGCAGCCTGGGTGGAGAACATGCGCAGGCTCCCGCTACCTGTCTGAGCCCCGAACCACGACACTCAGACCAATCACAGCCTTGTGACTGGGTATGGGGAGCCTACTGCTTCCTGCTTCCGATTCTGGCTAGGAGAGACAACGACGGGACGACAGAGGAGAGCACGGCAATCAAGTACGTTTTTTTTCTTTTTGTGACACCCCCTTACACTCCAGCCCCATGCCCCCAATCAGTGCCGCCGCCATTGACAGCAAAGTGGTATTTTGTACAGTAGAGATTGTTCATTTTTGCAGAAACTATTAGTTTTCTTAATATGTTTTTCTTCTGGTAGATTCTAACAAAGATACCAAATTGTTTGCTCTCAAATAAAAGACATAGTGGAATAATTTTTTCCCCCTTTTTTTGATTTTATAATTCATGCCTGTGATGCAGATGCTAAGGTCATCAGCTGAGACGCCCCTCAACATAATCTCCAAATACCAATTGATCAAGGAGTGGACAATCATTGTGCTAAATAAATTGAACAAAATAAACATGCACATATTCATCTAATCACTAATGACATATGATCTTGGATCTCTTGTTAGATTAATTATGTTGCAAATATGGATGCAAAGCTTAAACTCTGAGACAGAAACAGCCCTATTGTATCAAATGAAACTCCTTAACTCGTTCCGTGCTCATGATGGCTCCTGGCCGTCATGAGTCACGGTAGTCGTGTGCTCATGACGGCCGGGAGCCGTCAGCACATTGCCGCGCCGCCCACGCGCGATTAACTCCCACCTGTGCGGGCGAATTAGTCACTGAGCGGAGTTCAGACGGCTCCCGGCCGTCATGAGCACATGCTTACTGTGACTCATGACGGCCAGCAAAATTAATACCGCAGCGAAGGGGTTAAAAGAATGTTACCCTATAGCAGAGTGGCTGTAAGTGTGCTGGTAAAACTGCCTCCTTGACTACAACAAAACCTTTTAAGTACGTCTCCCCCAGTGGCGGAAGCTCCGCTAAGCCGGAGGAGCGTCACCCCAGCTGCTTTTTTGCAGTGATACAAAGGGAAAATAAAAATGAACAACTTGTGCTATTATCATTTTATTTTCTCCTACTTTGCATTAGGGGGTGGGGGCAGGGGAGGAGTGATAGCACCCTCCTAAAGTGTGCTCTGAGTGCTTGGCAGCCCTTGTCGAGCCGCCCAAAACAGTCTTGCGTACTTAGCATGTTCACCATGCAGGCTGCATTACTGCCTACATGGAGAACATACCCAGACCCATAGTCAGCATCTGAGAGCCGAAACACGGTGCTCAGACCAATCACAACGCTGCCAGAGCTGAAAACACCTCCTGTCCCCGCTTGTCAAAACGTATTACTGTGTTACACAGCATTGTACAACCTAAAAATGTAATTGCAATTATTTGAAATGAAACAGTGTAACTGTGATCTGTTTCCATGTGTAAACAACACTTAATAAAACCATTTATGAAAGAAGCAAGAATCATTTTAACATGTTCTAAAATGTTAAGTTGTGTTGTGTTCCCACAGCTATAGGAAATTATAAGGAAGGTTGAAAGAAGGGTAAGGAGTCCTCATTAAATTATGCACACAGGAATAAGTGATGTTATTACCATTAAATAAGTCATACAATATAAAGTTTTTACAAAAAACGTAATGGACAGGTGATTAACATCCTGGCACAAAACACATCAACACCCCTTTTTTCATGGGAGTAATTGCTAAGGTCGACTTTTTGTATCCAGTTTCCCCAAAATATTGACTTCAGTGTCCAATTTAATAATGAACAAGCATTTACAATGCAATGGTTTTGCCTTTGTTAAAGTTAGAGCTATTGGCATTGCTCTTGACATTATTTTTATTTATGTTTTTTTTAACATAAATAAATGGCATTGTCATTTACAATGCCACTAGCTTTATATCTCGCAAATGACACACACAAACACACACAGAGCCCCCCACACACACACCCACACAGAGCCCCCCACACACACAGCCACACAGAGCCCCCCACACACACAGCCACACAGAGCCCCCACACACACAGCCACACAAAGCCCCCCACACACACAGCCACACAAAGCTTCCTACACACACAGCCACACAGAAGAAGTCCACATTTGTAAAGCGCACAATCACCCGTAAGGGTCTCTAGGCGCTGGGGGCCGTCGGGAAGATTAAGCGAGCTATTGCCCAGAGTCACATGGTGCTGGGCTAACCTGCCGCCGGAGCCGGGGATCGAACCGTGGTCCCCAGATTCCAGCGTCAGTCACCCTGGCCGCGGCGCCACACCAGAGCCCTCCACACACACCCACACAGCACAAGCGGGCAACAGGGGCACACGGAGGCACAAGCAGGCAACAGGGGCACACGGAGGCACAAGCAGGCAACAGGGGCACACGGAGGCACAAGCAGGCAACAGGGGCACACGGAGGCACAAGCAGGCAACAGGGGCACACAGAGGCACAAGCAGGCAACAGGGGCACACAGAGGCACAAGCAGGCAACAGGGGCACGAAAACAGAGGCACAAGCAGGCAACAGGGGCACGAAAACGGAGGCACAAGCAGGCAACAGGGGTGAGTGAGCGACTCCGTCAGAATAGAGGAGCCTGCAGTTGGACAGAAGTTGCTGACTGACAACTAAACAGTACGAGAGGAGGTTTTGGCACGCTTAAGGTTAAGTTGTTGACAAGAATTTCGGAAAAGACTCAACATCATTTTGCTTTTCACTGGTTGGGGGTTGTGCACGCTGCCTCCTACAGTTAGGACATTTGTACTACAGCCTGCACATGATGATTGGAGGTTTGGTGTGCTAGTAAACTTGTCCTCACCCGGAAGAGACACTTTAAGCCGTGGATGCTTTCACGCACTGTGAGCAGGGCTCACCGGTGGCACATGCTCGGAGCCTCTCAGACGCTTCTCTTTTGCTCACGATGAACTCCCTGTGGAAGGGCCTTGCATGGAGTTTCGTTTCGGAAAGGCTGGGCCTTTCCTGGTGCGAAGACAATGCAGCCTTGCTCGGGGGTGAAGGGAGCCCGCGGCCTTTTGTTGTCATGCATATCTCGCCTGGTGGGGGTCTGTTGGCTGCCATCGCCCCGCCCCCGCCTTGTGCAGGGTTTCGCATACCCCAATCCGACCCCCCACAACAACAACCTGTACCACGAGGACCCGTGCCATCTACAGCAGCCGGCATGCCTGCGCACTGTAACATTTATATAGCGCTTACAACTATGGGGGGCGCAGATACACCGTCCGCAACCAAGTATTAATCGGAATGCACTTAAGAAGCAGACAGCTGACTTCTCGCTACCCTCACTCAACCCGCTCGAGAAGAAGGAATACAAAACTCAAATCAGGGTCCATTTCTTTTACAACCTGTGCGCTGGCATCACCAACATCTGCGCTCATTCGCCCCGCTGGGGGGAGGCCCTGCAAGGGGGGCAACGGGGCAAGGGACTTTTGAAAACTAGCACAAACTACCAGAAAGGTTTGCCCCGTGTTGGCACACACGGCGCCTCCGGAAAAGAATATTCAGCACCAGCTGTCCTTAAAACTTAGCAAAAAATGCAAGCAACTTAGCAGCATAATAGACCACGCCGGCGGACTTACATTCGTCGGTCCTGCGGCTTCAACTGCCGGTGCATGGCCAGAGAAAATCCGAAGTAGCTGCCGGGGTCGCCTGTCTTGCGGATGGCGTCGTCCGTGTCCAGGTTGAAAGCGCACACCCAGGCGCACAGGGACAGGAGGTGCAGGGTCAGGTGGAAGAGCATCGCCCTGCTAGCGGCAGCCATGGCTGGGGGTCGTTCAGTCAGCGCCGGTCGGGATCCTGCACCTTGCTCTGTGCCTGCGCTCCCTCCCTCTGCTCAGCTCCCGCGATGCTCCGCCCTCGGGTCTCCTCCCTCGCTCGGGTCCCTGCCTGCCACGCTCTGAATGGTGTCCTTGTTCTCTCCAGAGACTCCTCCAGCTTTTAACAAGTACTAGCTGCGCAGTCCGTAAGCCCGCCTCCTGCCCCTCTCCAGAGCCCTGCTGCCGCTGGCCTTTGAAACCATGGCGGCAATTACTGAAACCACCATCACGTTCAGACACCATCCTTCTTAACGCCATCTCCATTACACTTAAAACGCCAGTCACAGACTCGATGTAAAAACCTATCCAGGTTGACAACTCGTTTAAGTGTTTAGCCCTCTTGCTGCACCAAGTGACGTCACAGCCATTTTCAGTAGTACAATTGCAGAACTTAGCCCCATGTCCACCGTACCAATTTAAGACACATTCCCTCTGCCTGCAGCATTTGTTGTCAACCCCCAACCCCAAAATGATCCCCCTCACTTGTGCAGTATCCAAGTGAGACCCACAACACTTACAACGGAATCAGAGGTCGCTAGAATTTATCGTTTGAAAATTCGACTTGCAGGCATATCGCTGTAAATGAAAATGACACGTTTCCTGATGAGAACCATGTAGATGGTTACATAATCTACTTCACGTTAATGCACGGTTCAAGTTGAACGAATAACTGCACAAAAAAGGTGCACCTACTACAACACTTGTAATAACGGTTAGAAATATATAACGTGAGCAGCAGTGGGAAAAAGACAGCGCTGACAGACTTCCGTGTGCTGCAATGTAAACGCTTTAAATAAACACTGTCTGGGTAAAACAAGTTCAGCTCGGAATTCTGCTGCTTCTGTCTGCATGTGTAAGGAGGCGAATGCTTTCTGAAGACGGCCACAGTGCAGGACTGTACACACTGCCATGGGTTTTTAAAAATTGCACAACGCATGGAGTGGCCGGCAGCCATGTGGTTGGGTTAATCTGCTGCCTGTCATGCATGGGCGTGAGGCGGGCGAAGGGGCGGGACAAACCAGGTGACAGCGGCACTAGGAAGCAGCACTGTGACACCTGAACACAGAGGGTAGCCACTGGTTTTGATCTAGCTGCCAAGAACCGGTTCCCCTCCCAGATGTCACGAGGCCCCGCTCCCTGCCCAGTCGCTTGTGAGCGGACTCTGCGTCCTGGGACCGCTCCAGTTTTCTGTCTTTTGGGAACGAGTTTGGGAGTGCAGAGATGCTGAACGCTGTGTTCGGAAGGGACCGCTTCTCCTACGAAAGGGTGCACGCACAGGAGAAGGTAGGGGAAGAACTTCAACTATTGCATGTTGTATTTGTGCAGCTTTCTTGGAGTGAATCGGTTAGCTGGGTGTCGGATTGCAGCATGTAACAATGCCCTACTCCTCGCAGCTACCTGCAATCGATATTATGGTTTGTAAGTAATCCTGTTTCTGTCAAGTTTCATTGAAATGCCTCCCCCGTGCTGTCTGTTGCTCCCTGTGCGTGGTTCCCGGGCGGAGACGCTACAAGCAGTTCAGCGGGATGCAGCGGCTGTCTAGTTTCGAAACTCTAATAATAAGCACCGGCAGCCTCACAGTGATGCAGGCGTTTGTTTACACGCGTGACTGAGGGGAGGAGCTGTGTCATCACTCACTGCTGGGAGGGGGCGGGAAAGGGGAAGGAGAGACACAGAAGACGGCCGGAGCAGGAAGGCGGGTGCCGGCAATGCCGAAACAGATTCGGGGGCGTTCCCGGCTTTCGGCTGACGTCGCGTGACGTCGGCAAAAGCCAAAGAATGTCGGGAACGCCCCCGAATCTGGTCCGGCATTGACGGACAGGCCCCTCGTCCAATGGCTAGGCTCCATTTATGGAGCCAGCCAATAAATGACGAGGGCCGACCCAAACCCCACTACAGTTCTCATCAGGTTTTCGCCTGCGCGAAAAAGCTGCGCAGAGCGCAGCTTTCGCCAGGCAAAACCTAAAAAGGGGCCACGGGAGAGACATTTTCTCAACTTATGTTCCACCCCCACCCTCCTCCCCTTTACTGGAAATTGCCAGCGATTCACTTGTGCTCCTCGAATGCTAGTCATTGGTCAGCTGATGTGCACTCCTACATTCTTTCTTGGGGGCAGATATGGCATTGAAAATAAAGAGTATACATCTGTAGTGTCAATGCCTTAGAAAAGCTGAACATAGATAATCCCAGTGGCTTTAAAATAAAAAAAAGAGGAAAATGTACTTCCTCTGCAGAATGTCTGCATGAAACACTATTGCATGTAAAACTAATCATTTAAGCTTGAGAGGTTAGCAAACTTAATACAATGACATGTCTGCTCTCCAAATGCATCTGAATGGGAATTGAGTTCATCCTCCATTACATGATTGTGAGAGAGACAAATAAAACATCTGAGGATGTGACATTATAGTAGTAGATCTGTATAAACCCACGACTAACTTCACACTGAGTGTATATTATTTTCAGATTTACATCTGTGACCAGCTCTTCAACCCATGCTAATTTTATATGCAAGAATACTGTCATCCAACACTGTAAAAAGAAAACTTTGGTCTCTATAACATATAGTCACTTTGCCCTCTGTCATTCTTACAAAATTCCACATTGCGGAATACAAATCTTGTAATTGTAAATTGACAACATTTCATCTTGAGAAATGGTCAAGTTGATATTCAGTCAAATTAAAGTAAAACCAATGGACTACTTGAAAAATGATTTCCCTCAAACCTGGTACCAAACTCCATTTCTGAGGTGGGAAAAATAACTAATGCTTCATACAACTGAAGGAGAACTACTTCTTTTGAATTACTTCTTTGGTAGCAGAATATAAAAATTGTTGCAGTAGTCTGTTTTATGTGTCTACTGTAATCTTGTCAGTAAATGAGCACTGAATAGAAAGAATATATTAAAACCTACAAAAGTGTTTATCAGAAAAGTTCAACAAGTATTTCTACATAAAGCAGAGTATCAATTACGTCAATGTATTCCATGGTCATACTTTATGCAGTGCCTTTGCCTCATGTAGTAGCACTTTTTGAAACCTGGAAAGCTCATTGTCTGGTGTATAATTATACCGGATTAGTGATGATTGAAATGCTTGACATAATGCTTAGTGATGGTTAGTGTTAGCTCCTTTACATGGATATGATGCGCCAGATATTCAAAGTGTACTGAGTGTAAGGGTTAAGCCTTCTTGCTTAGTTTGTTTTATGGTTGTTCATTGTCTGAGCAGAACTATTACATCTCGTTAGTCACAGGAATCATGCAGTAGACTAACATTCACCCACAAGAACACTTATACTCATATAATGAAAACCAAGTGTTATTCACAGTTCACACTTCACTAATAATTCTTTATGTGTTTCACTCTAAATCTCATTAGTAAAGGAAGTCATAGGACCCTCTTCACAAAGGTAAGTCTGCATCGGTACCTCTCCACCTACACCTCTGTTTAAATACACCATTTCTATATGGAGATCTTCACCAAATGTAGACCTACACGTCTCTATACCCGTAAATAAGGGATTGGAGACACCTCTGACCAACTTTACAACTGTGATGTTACATATAGTAACTTTTTAGCTATTTGTGGAGATCTCCACCAGGGGGTAGAGATTGCCCTTTAGAAAGCAATAAAGAGTTGTAATAAAATGTCATAAAAAAAATATATGAAAAAAAATAGTAAAGCACATCTAATTCATTCCTATTCACATACGACTTCCACAGTAACAAGGAACAACAGACCTGCAGTAACCTCTAAATAATTATTAAATTTTAACTTATTTTTTAAAATTTTTAATTAGTTTCTCAGCAATTTAAATTACATATTAAATGCCCCCTCCCCCACCCCTTACAGTATTATCTGTGTTTAAGGTGATACAGTTTTGGATGCAAATTATGTATTATTTGATATATAATTTCAATTGAAACAAAATAATCTATCATTTACAATATCTTTTATTTGAATGTTGTGTGTATTAAAATATTAACATCTAAAACAATAATGCTGAATACATTTAAGTAAAGTTTAATGTAACATATTACTTAATGTACACTATTGTAGGATTTCCTGTGCAGTTTTTGATCTTGTGCGAAGGCACAGATTTTGGATTAAACGGTCAGGTATGGCCTTAGACCCTGCACTGTTATGCCTTACAAAAATAGTGTACTGACAGAGTTCTTCTCAGCAAACAGTTATTCATCACAAGCAGAATTAAACAGAAGTATTTACTTGCCCCCACTAATGTTTTGCTACACACATATGACATCTATCAGGAAGTTTTGAAAGCTTGCTGAGTTAGACCTTTTATTAAAGGATTCAAGATTCTGGCCCTCCTCTGTGCAGATGATGCTATCATTACCGCTCGCACCCTAAAAGGATTGCAGGCCCAACAAACCGCTATGAATAAGTATTGCCAAGAAAACCGACTTAAGATGAACAGCCAAGAAACAAAGACTGTGTTCAAGAAAACTGGAGAGGCAAGAAAGTGTTAACTAACAGTGGGACAATCCTTGGAGAACTCTGACCATTTCAAATACCCTACAGTGTGGTACACACATTATAAAGACATAGAGGAATCTGATGTCCTTGCCCACGGTTATCGATTTTCACCTCACATCAATCATGTGGTCCAAGAAAAGGCTGGAAGCCAAATCGCATAAGAACAACAAATCTGGGGCCTGGACAACAACACACTAAATTTAAGCGGCCACAAAAGAATATCCTGAGTCAGTACTAACACACACTGGAATCTGACATTGGATACAACCCCCATCCACAACAGATGGCAAATGCACCAATAACATATGAACTGAAGAGTCTTAGGTAGTTCAGGACAAATGTAGTAGATAATGTGTGGAAGGAGGACTTCTCTATGTGTATCAAGCCGTAATATGTCAGATCTTGGGAGAATGAAGTTCAACAACTCAGATTCACTCTGACAGGAGGCAACCTCAGTTAGAAGGCTAGGCCTGTAAAAAGATATAATACTAATGTAAGTAAAAACGTTTCCCAATCTTTATTCCGGTTCAGAGCACTGGAAAATGTTCATACAGCAGGCCAGTCTGGCCTTTCATGACTCATAACATATGAGAATTTACATGGTGAAGCTAACAAACCCCAAACAGTGGACATTGCTTGCCATGACAAGAAGTTGAGCCCTTCCCCTAAGATCCCTGGAAAAGAAAAGATATCAAGTTTCCTCAGCAGATTGCACCTGCGGCATAGCTGATGACCTGACTCACTGCTTGCTAAAATGTCCAAGATACAACATAATCAGAGGAAACACAATAAAGTGCATCCTAGAAAGCCAACAGTTGGAGACAGATAACAGATCTATTTTCTACCTACTCAATGATATCTCTGAGGCTACGACACAATATATGGGGCAATACCTTGTTAAAAATTGAGAGTTAAAGAGAAAAGATCCAGGCAAACATGTCCATTTTTTTGTCTGACCTACTGCCTCTTTCTTCAGTGGCATAGCGAGGCCAGGATGAGGCATATAGATTGATACCTAGAAAAAGGGTGGGATTTTTGCTTTACCTTTTTTCTATAATTTTTGAGTTAGTCATTTGTTCAATTGCCAATGACTTTTGAAATTGTATTTAACTAATTTTCCTTTCATTGATATATAGATACTCCTGTGCGAAAGACATTCTTTGCTGAAAGCACCAATCCAAAAACTTCAAATTTAAGAATATTGGAGTACTGTAAAAGTTGTTCAGGGTTCAGTTACAGAGGAAACTGCGTATGATCTTCAATTATATAAGACATTATCTCATGTGTTCCATGAAAGACAATACGCTAAATTCCACCTCCTTGAGACATGAATGGCTCATTGAAATAAAAAGAAGACTCATTTATCTTAGTTAGGATCAGAAGGTACATTAATACATAAGCACCCATGCACGTACAATAATCACCCCCACAGACAGTTCCACATTAATTAGCTTTGAAGAAATACAACTTAACTGGATGATCATTGGCATAATATATTTGACAGTCATGCATTGCCTTTCAACTTGATGTTCGGTCTAAAACTCTCTTGGTTTAAAATAAATAGTTGAATGTCCTAGGTGTTGCAGTATTTAACTCATTCTGAGTTATTGACAAATTAATCCAGCATCAGAAAATGAACAGGAAGATTTATATTTGCAATGGCCAATACAAATTCTGGCTCCTTGTGGGGGAAGGATGTTCTAAATTGACAGCCTGTCACAAAGTAAATTTCCACATTCACAGGAATTTCCACCGTTTCACATTCTGCACATCAGGGATACAATTTTACATTCGTAAACTCGTGGTTTTGCACCCCAGAGATGTTTACGAATCAGGTCACTGTTTTTAACCTCACATTCGATTACTCGTGCCTGGATGCAGTGTTCGCTATTATTTACGCTTTCACTTGAAGTGGGTAGGTAAATGTAGCAGCTTTTAGTTGTGAAATTAATGCTGTCTTACTTGGATCTTTTTCAAACTCTATCCCTTCAACTATTTATGAATTACGTAAGCCTTATAAATAAGAAATGGAATATGAAATTATGCTCATAATACTTTCGGAAAGCAATCTGCGTGTTCCATCTTATTGACAAAGTTGTCAATTTGCATTATCCTGCAAAATGATTCAATTAAAAACAGAGCTACTTCCCTCGCCTTATAGGATTGTATGACCAAGCTTGAGTCGGTTTAAAGTTAAATCCAATGATGGTATTGGCTTTACAAGAATCATGTTTCAAGGAAGTTCACCAACTTCATATTTGTGCTCCACCTCTAACACAAAGCATCGAGAATACTGATTGGAGTTCATTCTCTACGTAAAATATATATGGTGGAATATGAATTAACTCCATTTATGTTGAGGGAGCAGAGTATTTGAAAGAGCTGCCATGCTCTATATCCTGCCCCACAAGGTTATCCAAGCAAGCATTGACGACTTTCGTATCTCTTTATGAAGTGTGAGCAGGGGAGATGTGGAGACAAGGTGCAGGCAATATACTAGCAAACCTGCTCCCTGCTGCTGTTGCTTCCTCTGTCCTTTTAAATTCTGGCTTGATAGTGCAGACATCCTGAGGACATATGGCTGCCAACTCTTTAAATTATACATAGAATGGGCTTTGGCTCCACTCAGAGGAGTATTATTCGCTCAGCTCTTGCTATTGGCTGATTAGTGGCAGTGATGGACTGGCCTGTCCGGGACTCTGTCACGGCTACATGAGCCAGCTTGGAAGGACTCAAAAGTATGCTATTTTGTTTTTGGTCCTGTGGG
The DNA here is from genome assembly GCF_964261635.1 of Lissotriton helveticus. Taxonomy (NCBI): domain Eukaryota; kingdom Metazoa; phylum Chordata; class Amphibia; order Caudata; family Salamandridae; genus Lissotriton; species Lissotriton helveticus. The sequence goes on from NC_136059.1 coordinate 314,010,219, forward strand.
ATGTGACAGAATTAAAAGAACCGGCTTACACATCGGCCCTTTGAAGCCGGATCATCTGACACTGCCCAAGTACCCGACAGGTCAGCCCAATACTGTTTAGTGTATCATTTCACCTTCCACAAAGTCCCTCTTATAGAATGCATAAGGACAGTTTTTCTATATGAAAAGTGCACGCGATAATAAAACTTCGTGTAATATCCAATTCTTTATCACCCATATGGATTCTATAGAGAAAGCAACCTTTTTTGTTAACTATTTTTTTCCAGCGTTAGCGAAGCCAATAAGGCAGATTTTGATTAACTGCATTTTTGAATGCCTCTATTTGTGGGTTGGCACATTGAATTCCAACCTTTTGGCTTTGCCAATGACTGTTTCTCCCACGGGCTGGCCCCCATTCCATACACTTTTCGATGGAGCACAACCAAGGCCATAGACAGCTCAACTTCATTTAGGTAAGGAAATTACCAAGGTGACCCATCATCCAGTCTCAGGATGCAGGAAGGGCTGGCCCAGACTTAATACTGTATCCTGCAGCCATGTCTCATCTCCATACATGGGCCATATGGTTTCTAGAAGAGACAATCATGTCATGCTCAGAAATCTCTACATGATCAGGAGCACTTGACGAATGCTGGCAATGAAAGTATTGTGTGCTGAAGGCACACAATACACATTCAATACAAGGAGTTGCCTAAACAGAGTTGTGTGGAGATAATAATCCACAGATGGTAGTATGTGTGAGAGACAACAGCTGTATGCACGTGTGCTCTTGAGTGCGTAGGGTCTGTGATAGCAGTGTGGGTGACAGGAGCTGAGGAAGCATATGAGAGCAATGTGTTGGACTGTGGGTAGCTAAAGTATGTGTTCACAAATATGAAAGCGGACTTTTTCACCAACACCCATTGGTCCTGTGTGTTCTGCGACTGATCTGCTATGTATGTGTAATAGTGGGGTCTCTAAACACTTTAGTACATACAAGTGAAGTGAACATTGTGGCTACTGGTTGGGAGCTTTACTGTGCTGTGCATTATTGCATGTGCCTCCTGTTTTTGATTGGTGTATGTGGACATTCCATACATTTCGGCAAACACTGACCACAGAAGCACAAAGCCCTGGAAGTTCAAATCCACCGGAAATGAAGGAAATTCTACAGAAGGGGGCCTCCCATGCTGTGCCTCATAGAACAGAAATAGTACTGATTTAGTCCCAAGTTATTTGGCATGATACATAATTCTGAATGTTAACAATGTGTACGGAAATCAGTAGAAAATGTTAAATCTTTTTACCTTGAGACCGGCTTCTGTATTTCATAAGACTGCCTCCTAGGGTGGGGCTTCTGCAGACTCCTTTGGAAATTTCTGTGTAGCCACAATCTTGAACTTTGTTTATTTCTGTTTCCTGCAAAATAAAAGGAAACATGCTACGTGAGCATAGTTGTCACTGTATAAATATCAAAAGTACCTTTTTTAGCCTCTAATTGATATAAACTTCCATTTTGTAAAAAAGAAAAGACAACCTCTCGCATTATCCATTACACATTAGTTGTATTTCGTGGAAACCCCTTATAATCCCCTACATATCAGCACTCTCCAGGCTTCCCGGACCCCCTCAACTTAGCTAAATGTGAGCCTCCCTTCTCTCACCATCTGACAGATGGTCATGAGAAGGGGGAGGGGGTAGCACCTCAAAGGAGTCAATGAGAGAGAATTGGGTTGCTCTGCTGCTTCCCACCCTCTCAACCATTGGGTGTAAGAAATGATGAGGTATAGCAGAATTCAGAATAGGTTGGTAGGGAGGGAGAAAAAATCCCCAAACCCCCTGCACACAGCCCATTGGGAGCTCTGTTCTCATTCCCTTACCCAAGTGACTCTCAATAGAATTAGCAAACTTATTTCAATAGTCTAGTTTTGGGTCGTCAGATGCCTCTACACTTGAAAACAAGACATAGAAGCCTCAGATAAACAGAAAATGAAAAACATGCCTTCTAAGACCCCACAGGTCAATTCACTGGTTCTAAAGCAGATTGCTCCTTTCACAATTGAATTTGCAATCGATGTAAGAAAAACTAGACCCGACTAAGTGGCAGTTCTGCAATCCATCAAACAGGTACAACCGTGGAATAATAGTGAGTCACCAAGACCGCAGAAAAGTCCACTAACGTTAGCACACAGCTATTTGTTGATAGAAGCTTCAAAGTTGTGAGTGACTGTTAGGCTCCTAAACACAAACAGCCACTCTAAGCAACTGTAACCTAATACTTACAACAGCTTCCATCAAATACCCAAAAGATGTCCAATATATACTTACGCTCTACTCTAATAGTATTGAATGGAACACATGAGTAGCACCCATAATCAACTACGCATCAATTCGGTACGTTGAATAAAAACAGGCATGCTGTATCACTCCAGACAGTTTGAGTTTGACAATGCTACACTAGTGGCAATTCACCGTTACAGAAATGATAGAAAGAATTACATATCCATCCCATGGAAAATACAAATTGAGTAGGATGGAATACTTTTTGGTAATATTAGAGGACTTGACCCTATCCTATCAGTTTTGATCTGGAGACTGGGAGCAGTATGGTTGTAAGTTTGAAGTTTACCAAGATGATGTCAACTGGTAAGGTCATTTCTGTCAAGCGCGTTTGTACTTTATCTTTAAAGAGAAGCAAGAGCCACCCATCCCTTTAAGGTATTTACAAAATGTCAGTCTTAAAGGAGTCCGCTCCTATGTGAATACTCAAAGGGTTCAATCAGTAATGGGATCTATTGAGCATTTCTATGGTTTTCATTTTTAGGAGTAAGGGTAGGTGATTACCGTTCGTAACCCTGGGAGGATAACAGAATTAAGATTTAGCTCTCCAATGTTAATCAACGAATTGGAAGAGAAATGATAGACTGAAGAATGGGGAGAAAGCCCTACCTCAAATACTATTGACGACCAACACTTTCCGGGTTGGCATCGTGTGGCTCCATCATAATGATAACTCCACTTACTTTGCACATTTGTGAGTAGAGCAACCGAGCCAGGTGCCTGCCCCTATGCATGGCTGTGGCTTAACAAATGTTGTCTGGGCCCCTTTGCTTATAAATGATCAAGTCAACTAAGTACAGTCACAAGGAAAGTAAAGCAACAGTTACAGATTTTTTTTAGATCGAGATCTTAAAAGGTTTATTCATTACCATTGTGGGAAAAAACACACCTGCGGGGAGTCAACATAGAACTTGCAATGAGATCCTCCTCCCTATATGTTTGGGTTGACTCAACACTTTCGGCCTCAATACAGAACAGATACTAGAAATCACAGCATAAATTATCAAACTTTGTGTGATAGTAGTATGTGATAAGGATTTACAGATGGTATGGGGTCAGGCTTTTTTTAAAACTCAGTTTAAGTTTTAAGAGACTCAAGTTCCTAACTGCACTGAGTAAGTGAGGATAATGGCAAAGAGCGAAGGTTCTTTTAAAGGGGACAACGATTCCTGGCTGACACAGGACACTTGCTATAGCAGCTAAATTGTGACTGACAGCGAGATGATGGGAAGTGAGTAAAGCTGATTTAAGACTGTAATTAGGGGGGCGCTAGAGGGCGCACACGCGGAATGGCTGCTTGACACTGCAGCTCCCGCACCTTGGCCATAGATCCTGACTTATCCTTGACCACGGATGACCGGCATCGCCCCTGATTCAACCACCTGACACACAACACTGCCCTTCACACTCGTCCCGGAGCTCGTCTCTATCCTGTCACCGGAGGCGGAGATCTCGCCGAGTGAAGTTGGCCCGGCGAGAGCCCGAGTTGCTGCTGGACACGGTGGCCGGCTGCGGGGCTCTACGAGAGGTCGGTGCTCGACACGCAGCTCTAGGCCCTGCCTACCCCGGAGCTCGCGGTCGCCGTGCACACCCCATATTGCCCTAGGATAGCTGCATGACCTGGGGGTCTGCTGCTTGGCCGCCGGTCCCCCACAGCAAGTGGGCGCGGGGTGTGCCCACGCCGGACGATTGCCTTGCAGAACCCCCGGAAGACTGTGTGGCCTGGTGGAGCGGGGCCTGCAGCCAACGTCTACCGGAGACTGCTGCCGCCCTGCTGTGCGTGGTGAGTGGTGTCCCTCCTGCGGTTCCTGCCTCCCGCTGCTACCCTGCGCCTGTCACCTGCTGCGGCTGGAGTGGGCTGCGAGGCCCTGCATCGATCCTTGACTGACCTGCTCGAGCCCCGGGGCCTGCCGGCCCGCCTGCTCCTCCTTGGGCTCCTGCAGGGACACCTGGCTACCTGTGGTTTCACGGCCGCGCGGCCCCCCCACTGCTCCCGATTGTCTACCCGATCGGGCCTGCCGGATACCTGCACCACGACCTCCGGTTTTCCTCTGCGGGACAACACGTTGCACTTTCTTCCGCGCTTCCTGGCCTGACGTCGGACCTGCCTCCCCGGGGAGCACTCGCGCTGCGGCGACCCTGTCTGCACTTGCTGGTGCTACTGCCTCATCGCGACCATGAGACGGACAGCCTTGGCCACCGGCCTGACCCCTCCTGCCTGCCGCCACTGCGGCAACGCGTGCCATACTGCCCTCCTGGACCGCGGCTGGACGCCCCTGCCCACAGGTGTTAGGAGTGGGTTTTTTCACACGCTTCGACCTACCTATCTGTCTGGTCACGGTTGGCGCTGTGCTGGTACGGCCTGGACGGACAGCAGCACCGATCTAGTATCCCAAGATGGTTCGTCCTGAGAACCGCCAAACAAAGATTAGCTTCGACGGCGCCAAGAAATCCACGAAGGCAGTCCCTGCTGATCCTGGCTCCAGCGCCGCTTCCACCTCCACTCTTTCCTCTCCTGCCAAGGAACTTGACCTACATCATCTCTTTCAGGAAATGCGACAGGGGTTCGCAACCGTGGTGGAGAAGGTGGATGGTGTAACCGCTAGACTTGACGCTCTGGCCCACAGGGTAGATCGGCATGAAGAAAGGCTTGCTGCCACGGAGCAGCGCATTTCCGATGCAGATGATGTTGCCTCCACTCATACCACGCAGTTGGCTCGCATGGACAATCTTCTCAGGATTATAGCAGCAAAGAACGAAGATTTGGAAGCCCGTAGTCGACGCAACAACATCCGCGTCACGGGTATTCTGGAGTCCACCAACACTGGCAGGATGGAGCTCTACGTTGAAAAGATCCTCAAGGGATCCATAGGCGAGGATGTTTTTTCTCCACAGTTCATCGTTGAGCGCGCGCATCGCTCCTTGGCGCCTGTCCCTAAACCCGGCCTGCCACCCAGGCCAATCATCGCCAAACTGTTAAACTACCGCGACCGCGACATGGCGCTGAGGGCTGCTCGCACTCAGCAAGCCCTCCAATACGATGGCGTAACCTTTTCTATCTATCCGGATTTTACCCCTCTGGTGCAGGAGGAACGGCGTAAATTTCTCCCTGTGATGAAGAAATTACGTGAGGCGCAACTGGACTACGCCCTACTCTACCCAGCGAAACTGCGGATCACGCATCAGGGGAAGCAACGATTCTTCACGAACCCTCAGAAAGCCGAAGATTACTTGAAATCACTCCGTAGGGCCTGGGGAGGTGACCGTGCTGCTGCTGCCGACTTAGGAGATGATGATCCTTCTGCTGCGGAGATCGACAACTGACCATTGGCATCTATCTGAACTGAACCTTTGTCTACCCAGTATGGGCATGCTACCTCTTCATCATACATGCTCCGAGGTGGCTGCCTCTTCGACGGGACTTGGCGGTGTCTGGACACTTCTGTGGTAATGTATACCAGGATCCGCTTGCCTAGCCCTGGCCTCCACCGAGGGCGGTACAGTTTTTGGAGGCCAATGGCGGGTACAGCGGTTGTGCGCCCTTGATGTCGTTACCCCATCGGGTGTACCCCATGATGACTGTTGTTATGTTGGACTTTGATGTTGGGGAAGGGGGCGGAGGGGGACTGAGGGAGGGACTGGATGGCTGCAGGCAAGTTCGGGGCACTGTGGTGGGTGGGGGGGGTCCGTTGGGGTGTTGTTCTATGAAGAGGCAAAGACTACTAATATTGGTGCAATTAGTGCTGGGGGTGTTGGCGGGTGAGCGGGAGGAGGGATGTTGGGAGAGGAACAATGACTGTTGGCGTGGTTGGGATGCCGTAGTGGGAGGGGGGCTGGGATGCTGGATGAAGAGGCAGTTATCGCTTGGACTACAGTTGCAGAACATATACTGGTGCATGAGCCTGTATGGATGGGATGGGTCAGGCCTGGACTCGCTGCCCAAGTTGACACTGCTGCTGATATTGTTGATTTGTCTATGGCTCCTCTAAATGCAAACGCTAAATTAACATGTCTATCATGGAATATCCGGGGCTTGAATAATGCTCAAAAATGTCGTAATGTCATTGCCTACCTGGCTAGACATCATGTCCAGGTTGCCATGCTGCAGGAAACCCACCTGCCGCCACGAGATAGGACCACCTTTGCAAGCAGATGGGCTGGGGACCGCATTTTTTCCTCATACTCAAATTATGCGAGGGGAGTTGCTATCCTAATAGCTCGCACTGTACCGTTTCAGAAAGTTGGGGAACTAGTTGATGGTGAGGGGCGCTATGCCTTACTGTGGGGTAGAATTGGCCGAGACACATACACGTTTGTGGTGGGGTACGCACCGAATGTGGATACACCTGCTTTTTTCACCACACTGTGGGGCAAGATACTAGCTGCAGGCTCGCGTCATATAATTTGGGGTGGTGATTTCAACCTGGCATTGTTTCCTCCATTGGACAGGGCAGACGGGGCTTGCTCCTATAAACCCAGAGCGCGTGAGGCGGTGGAGGGTATGATCGAGGAGGGAGAGTTGATGGATGCCTGGAGACATTTACACCCATGTAGGAAGGAGGGCACACACTTTACCTCACACACGGGAACGTGGGCGCGATTGGACTATTTCCTGATCACCAAGGGGTTAGCCACTGAGTTGGAAGAGGTGGAACATCTGCCGAGGACATACTCTGATCACAGTCCCATTCTGCTTAGATTTCACACCCCTGGGTGGCATGGCCAGAGGCCCCATTGGAGATTATGCCCTGACATATTGCTGGATACTCTGTTTCGCGCTGAGCTGGGGGAGGAGATAGCTGCCTTTTTTCCCAGAAATAAGGACTCGGTAGACTCGGTGGAACACATCTGGGAGGCCTTCAAGGTAACTGTCAGGGGTTATTGCATCTCCAAAAGCTATGGGGTTTTGCGTGACATCCTCCGTACCCTTACCAAACCTGAAAAGGAGCTGAAAGCTCTGGAAGTCCGCATGGTAGAAGACACTAGTCCCGACTTATGTGCGGCTTTCAGGGAAACGTTATCGAAGTACGAGGAGGAGGCTACCAGGGAATCTAAGTTCCGTGGGAAACATTGGATAGCCTGTAGATATTGTGAGGGAGATCGTCCTGGGAGGGTCCTTGCCACACTTACGCGAACTCCACGAGATCGCAATGTCGTCTTCGAACTTGCGGACACCAACGGCGACGTACTCAGAAATGCGGACGAGGTTCTCAGTGCATTTACAACACACTACCGCTCGCTTTACACTACCAGCGCCGGGTCGGACACTTCCTATTCTGACTATTTAGCGGACGTCGCGTTGTGTTGGCTCAGTGATGGGGATAGGGCATTCCTGGGGGCACCTTTCGAACTCGATGAGATCCGGGATGCCATCATGTCCCTCCAGAATGATAAAGCACCGGGCCTCGATGGCATTCCTGCCGAGTTCTACAAGACTTACATCGACATAATGGCACCTGTCCTTCGCGAGGTTTATATAGAATCCTTCAACGATGGCGTCCTTCCGTGCTCCATGCGGGAGGTGGTAATCACGTCTCTCCTGAAGCCTGACAAGGACCCAACTTCCTGCAATTCTTACCGACCACTTTCTCTCCTCAACTGCGATGTTAAAATACTAGCTAAGGTTCTGGCTACTAGACTATCTCTACTGATGACTCGCATTGTACTACCCGACCAATCGGGATTTGTCGCAGGCCGCTCCACGTCGCATAACCTCCGTACCCTTTTTTCTCTCCTCCGCACTGTTCATCCAGACATACCGATCGCGGCCGTCTTTCTAGATGCTACCAAAGCATTCGATTCCGTCGAATGGCCATACTTATTTGCCGTTCTGACAGCTATGGGTTTCCCGCCCCTGTTTATATCATGGGTCCGTCTACTTTATACTCGACCTACGGCGCGAGTTTTGGTCAACTCTCGACTCTCACAACCAATTGATATTACTAGAGGCACGCGTCAGGGCTGTCCACTCTCACCCTTATTGTTTGCTATAGCTGTGGAGCCTCTCGCCTGTCGCATACGTCAGCTACACCGTGACGGGCGATTCAGTGCCTACAGAGGCAAATAGACGTGTCCCTTTATGCGGACGATATCACATTATATGTTAAACACCCCGAGACACACCTCAATCCCTTACTCAGGGAGTTTCTAGTGTTTGGGGGACAATCGGGAATGCATATTAATTGGTCTAAATCGCAAATTTTTCCCTTAACGGATGCGATGGATGAATTCCCCCTTGATTATCCGTTGGAGTGGTGCCGGGCGGATCTCCGCTACTTGGGGGTTCGCGTCTCCCGTGATAGGGAGGAGACTCTACGATCCAATTATGGGGTCGCAATTACCAAACTGACTGCATCTGTGGACAGATGGCTCACCTTACCGCTTTCCATGGCTGGGAGAGCATCCCTCATCAAAATGGTTATCCTCCCCAAATTTCTTTATTTCTTTCTTAACATTCCTTATTTCCCAGGCGCTTTTTTCTTCCGGACCCTAAAAGGGGAGCTACGCCGACTGTTTTGGGGTGGCAAGAACCCGCGGCTCAAGTGGTCTACGCTCACCCTCCCCTATGACAAAGGCGGTTTTGATGTCCCCGACTTCGAGGAGTACTATTTATGCGCACAAGCGCAATTCGCCTACCACTGGATGGCTCCCACGCCATTCATGCCCCATATAGCGGTGGAGGACTGGATCGTACACCCCATACCGTTGAATGGTCTGCTCCACTGTCCAGAAGCATCCATCACCACTCCAAATACCTCGGTATCATGCACTATGGATGCATGGCGCCGCATTGCTAAGAGATTGGCTTGCCTCCTGCCATATTCACCGAGGCTGCCACTTGCCTATCACCCTGACCTCACCTTACTGAGGGAACAGGGATTCCGCAACCTCTGTGCGAAGGTTCGTGTCTCGACCTGGGGTGATTTGTTCTCAAATGGCAAGTTCAAATCAGCGGACCTTTTCTTTGCGGCGCACAACTATACCCCTCTAGAACTTTTCTACTACATCCGTTTACGTGCAGGAATGAGGGACGTTCTTCCTAATTTCCCTGATGAACCGGATACACTACCCCCACTACATTTCCTGTTATGCTCTCAGGACGGGACTCACCTGGTCTCTGGCCTTTACCGCCAACTCCGAACCACGGCCTTGAGGCTGGATTCCAATGCTCGGGCACACTGGGCCTCTGAACTTGCAATCGGCATCACTGATGACCAATGGCTCTATTGCTGTGCGCTCACCTCCCGTATATCTGCCAGTAGCAGATTGAAAATTATACATTACAAATACCTACAGCGACTGTACTATACGCCGGTGCGGAAACATAGATTTGGCTTAGCAGATAACGATCGATGTCTGCGATGCCGAGCAGAACATGCAGATTTTTTACACTTGGCATGGGAGTGCCCCCAGGTGGCACAATATTGGCAACAGGTGACGGCTGCTCTTGCGGAAATGACGAACGCAGCTGTGCCTGTTGACCCCTTGGTGACGCTCCTTGGATACACTCAACTGATTCCTAGCTCTTCCCGGAGATTTGTAGACACTGCGCTCCTATTGGCTAAGAGACGAGTGGCTTGTCGATGGGGTCGGGGTAGGGCACCTAAATTCAAGAACTGGTTAGAGGACTTGACCTACTGTCAGGACCAACACACTACATTTGCTGAATTGCTGCCCATCTCCAGTCGACCCAGGGACATATGGGGCCCGCTAGTGTCCTATCTGCTAGCACACACTGATGATGCGGACACGTCGGAGGGCGGCCCGGATGCTCTCTAAGGATCTTCCTTGCGAACCTGACAGGGGCAGTTAGTTCTGATCCTACCTCCACATACAGGTGTGTCCCACACCCATCACGACATATTGTTCCAGAGGCGCAGGGCTAGCGTCCTTACATCCTTCTTCCACACGATGCCTGCTGTTGGGGTCCCCCCGTTCGGAGATTGCTGTTTCCCTCACATGTATGGTCCTAACTACTGTCCATCGCACCTGCCGCATACACACACATTATCCTTACCTCGCCACAAAACACAGCACCACATATGCAGAGGTCAGTGGACGTGTAAGCTCCCTAATGGTTAAACGGAGCTGCGAATACGGCGAATTGCATGATCATCCCTACCTAAGCTGCCTTACCGGCCAGACACCTCTTATTCTTTTTTTTTGTTTGTTTTGTTCTGAAGAAGATTAAATTGCCTCTTGGGTTTTTGAAGTTGGGGAGTTCTGTTTGATGTTATGATACTATACGTAAATCTCGAAAACACTGTTCTGCTGCTGCTCTTCCCTCAGGTGCTCCACGACACCACAGGTGTACAATCTGCCACCGGGATGCCGGTTTAAAGGCTGTGTTATGATGTTTGCGCCATGCTGCCGGCCTCCGGGTTGTGGACATGCACAGCTGTGTACTTCTTTTCAAATGATGCAATAAAGCAGTGTTGAACTAAAAAAATAACTAAAAAAAAAGACTGTAATTAGCGAATTTCTGCCGCATCTAGAAAATGTGGTGAAGAAGAAATCATTGAGGTAACAGGCCGCACCAGATTAAGTGAAAAAGTGCATGGTTGTTGCAGGGCAAAAAAAAAAAGTAGGGCTTGCATGGGACGATTCTATGAAAGAAAAGATGTGGTAAATAGTGATGGGTGGGGAAAATATTCTGCAAAGGCCAGAAGGACCACATGCATCCAGGAGTTTATTGACCAAGTTGATTGGTGTCTTCTACGCACATATTAGGATCACTAGAAAGCATAAACACAAAGTATTGAGGAGTCAAAAGTGCAGAGTATTGTCTCAATTAGAGGCAGGGCCCAGAGCAACTCAGCTAAACGTAAAACTAGAGGGGGCAGAAAGGAGCTTTCTATGTATAGTTGTCCACATACACTTATTTGAGGGTAATAAACAGTTTTGAGGACGTGGACAGCTGAGTATCTGGGAGGAAAAACTGATCAAGTAAAAAAAAAAAAGAGCTCTAATTTCATTGCACTGTTTATTAAACAGCACCAGCACGTAATTAAGTGAAGGTGTAGTCAAAGACAAATCAAGAACTGTTTTTTATTTTGTCGAAATTTGTATTATTATTTTTAATTAAATGTTTTAAATATATGTGAGGCTTTGAGTGGTGGGCTGTATTGGATTTGGGAGAAAGACATTGTAATATCTATATAGTTGTAACTGTACAATTGTATACTTTATAAGTAGGCGTGGCTGAATGATGCAACGTGCATTGTTGTTTTACGGTACTAAAATTGTCGATTTTAGGAATTTCAAATGTGTGAATCAAGTTTACAAAAAGAGTCTTCAACTGCAAAAGGCTATGAGCTGAGATGGCCCTTCTGCCAAGAGGGGCTCAGCAATGCACTCTGGATAGTGCCGCAAAGGGCAAAACAGAACTTATTGTTGGATTCTGGGAAAAGGTGGAGCAGATGTGTGCCGGTAGAACGGATACGCCCAGTGGAGGCAACATTGGAACTGGAAGAAGAAACATGCCTGGACTTGGGTCTGGCTGCTAGTGGGTGGCGAAGACTGGCTTTACATTGGGATGCCCGGTGTGCATGGCTGCGGCTTCTTGGTACTTGTTTGTGTAGCATGGGGCAGTGGGCGTGGCCTTCTCCAGGGGTGCGGTTACTGTCCAAGCAGTCCAGAAGTGAAATAAAAAAGAGGAAGCAATATAGAGTAGCAAATTCCCTTTTCCATTCCTGAATATTTTATTGTCAGGCGTTATAAGTAACAGGCACAACTTTCTATACAATATGAGAGTTGTGATTTCAGACAGAAATAAGTGAACCTTTGGAAAACAGTTTAGCAGCAGTGGAATCCAGTGCATATGCCCCACTAGTAGATGAATAACTATCACCTACTTGTATTACGAGTCTTTTGGGACATGTCCACATCCTCCAACATCCCCGGACCCCCAATATTCGCACTCTTTGTATATGTGTAGGGGCCTTGCTAACAAACAGTTGATTTTCTCAGGTGACAGGGTTGGCAATTATCCCCTACATTTCACTGGCTTTTAAAATTGACTTCTAATATTCTTTCATAACGGTATAAGAATAGGAACTGTAGTCCATGTCAAAAATCTTTTTTTTTGTTTTGTTTCACTGAACACAACGCAGAACATCTTGTGTGTATTAGTGCGGTTGCAGGGTTTGAAAATAACAAATTTCCACATGTCTGTGTGGCTTTAAAACAAAGCAATTTAAAATTAAACTGTAATTGTAGTGGAATGATTTTATTAGACCACCCACTCTCAGTGGTGGGCTGATGGCAATGGAATTCCCAATTTTATTTAGTTAAGGGTGCAATAAGATACCTTCTACTTTAAACGCCTTAAACCAAAGAAACGGGTTTCACTTCAGCTAGTGGGTTCCACTGAAAGAGATGGTTCTCTTAAAACACACCTACCTGCCAACCTAAACCTTTACTGATGATAAAATTCGGATTCATGTCAACCAGATTTATGGTCTATGATTAACGACTGTAGGTAATTCTAATTTACCGATTCTTAAATACCGAATTTTACCGATTCGGTATTTATTAATCGGTAAATTAGAAGGTGGGAGATGTAGGTAAATTTAGAATTTGATTTACCGAATCGGAAACAATCGGTATTTACCGATTCGGTAAATACCGAATCGGTATTGCCCATTGATTCCTGTGGGCTGTGAAACCCATAGGAATCAATGGGAAATACCGATTCTGTATTTACCGAATCGGTAAATACCAAATCCTGCAAGGGTGCAGGGGGTGTCACTGTGACTCGCTCTAGCACCCCAAATACAGGCATGTGTGACATGTGGCACACATACATGCCCTAAGGGCATGTCTGTGTGTCACATGGCACAGATGTGCATGCACAGATGTGCATGCACACCTGAATTCGGTATTTTACCACCCAATAGGATTGAGTGGTAAAATACCGACTCTTAAGGGCCTGTGGCACTCTGTGAAGTGCCACCTACATCTCATTTACAGAATCGGTAAATTTACCGATTCTGTATTTTACCGATTCTGTATATTTACCGAATCGGTAAATATACCGATTCTGTAAATGACATGCCCCCTACATGCCGATTCATAAATACCGGTCGGTAACTGCCGAAATCGGCCGTTACCGACCAGTATTTTGGCTCCTACATCTGGCCCTAAATTCCTGCGACATCACATCTGATAGTGGGAAACAAATATTAGGCACTAAGGAAAATAAATTACAGGAAAGAGCTTCACTCTATCCCTTTGTGGCCATACACATAAATCCATTCTGCATGATGAAAACACTTCCCTCCAGGCAAAGGTGTTGCTGTCTATTTTTTGCCAGCTCAAAATGCCATTATTCCAATATATAACAGATTAATCATAATATGACTGCTTCTGAACTCATAAACGCCAGGAATCGTGTGTGGTCTGGTACCTGTGGCTCACAGGAAGAAATGACTATGGACCAGTTTTCTGCAGTGGGCCTCACTGTGCTAGGCTCAGCTCCATACTGTGGGAAGAAGGGATGAGCGATGAGGCTAAGGGTTCCTCTGTTCTGATTTGTGGCACTCAAAATCTGCAAAGAAGCAATATCTATTACTAAGTTGTAGTCAAACCCTACTGGCAAAGACTGCTGATGTTTTCGCAAGACCAATGCAACCAGCACTAACTGTGATAAAGACCAACCTGTGATATCATTCCCACAACCCAGCACAAGTCCATCTCTACTAAGCTCTTCAACACAAACCAAAGCTGTGGAGAACAGGGTTGCTCGAAACTATCTTCAGTATCCACCAGTAAGACGAAAGCACCAGCAACATTTGAAAAGAAGAAACGACAAAGAGAAAATGCCTGGAGCATCAGATAACCATGCCTCCAACATTAGTCACAGAGAGACACCTTCCAACATCTCAAGGCTTTTATTTTTGAGAGCCGTACTGTCTTTCGCCAAGATCCTTGTGAGAAGGTGCATAGTTACTTCCCTGAATTTTAAATTATTTTCTATTTACTGACCATGATTTCCTCAGATGCTCATTTAAATGGTTACTACCAGATATACGTAGTAAAATGGTTCAATCCACTGTTTTCCAATTTGTGATTGCTGATTTCTTTCGTTTTTGTTTGTTAGTTCAATAAAAGATGTTTCCTTTATTTATTTATTTTAAATCGGGTCAAACCTTCCATTTTTTATTCTGGTGCCTGGACTGTCACCTCACTGCTACAATACATATTTACTATTAATACTTGAGCACAACCCCTGCTACCACATGACAAAGACAGGGCAACTTTAAGGAGATCTGTGGCTTGCTACTGTGAGGTCCACGCGACAAGGGTGATGAGGAAGGTTTCATATACCACTTATTGGTACCAGTGGTGCTGGGAATGACAGTGATGGAAAGTGCCCCAAGTTTGAGCTTTGTACATTGATCCTCTTTGTAAGTATCTGCAAGATTGGTCACTGGAATACAACATCCAATTGAAAAGATGTCCCCCGCCATGTCTGGGCCGGATGATCACATAAGATATTTGAACAGAAGTCAATACGCCACAACAGGCCAGGTTCCTCCTACTGTGCTAGTTTACTGCTACCATATTAATAACACCATAGCAACAGTCACAGAAAGTCATGAAAGCTGCAGATATCTAAACGGTCATAGGAAGGTGAAGAGGAACTGATACACTGCGGCATGCCATGTGGAATATTATCCTATGCTAAGTCAGCAAAGAGGTTCATCCCCTCCCTGCATGCATGCATGCAAAAATGGATGCCGCTTGGACACAGTAACCCTGGGAGCTGCATCTAGTGCACTGCTGGTAATGTGTCTATTTCTAATGCAAGATCTCAATGTCTTCCCTTCAGCTTAAAGTACATATGTTGAGTGCCGCTGTATTTTTAAACCAACCCTTCATTTAATGCATTTTCCTTAAAGCTGGATATTGTGGATTTTGCCTCTTTTAAAGTTATCAAGTATACATCTATTAAGGGACTAGCTTTTTTTTAATTTTCCTTCTGTAGTTGGTGTATTTTATCATTCGATTGTTTAGCTTCATTGTAATCATCCTGTAATAGTGTTTGCGTTGTGTAAGATTGTCTAATGCGTTGGGAGGCTCTGGGGCCATAGATGGATGTCATCAAATGACTAATAGACAACCTTCATCACATCACTGAACAATGCTGAACGTGAACATCAAGGTCTGATATGGATTTCGTTAATGCTTCTACAGTAGTTGATAGGGGGAACTGAACAGGTTAAAGAAAACGTAATTTCTGGATTGAGGTTAAAGACGATGATATTTCTGGATAGAGTTTGGTTTCTGGCTAATGGCTCTTTTAGGGGCTTCAACACTGTTATACCCAGCGGTTTTGGGATGACTAAGATGCATCAACGACAGTCAAAATCCGCCATTCCAAATAGAATGAGTACGACACACGTGTCCGATAACCTGTGTTCACCCTCTGTTAGCTTGGCACCGAGCAGTCAGGTTTATCCTCAAAGTACTGGCTCAACACCCCCTCGCAACACACTGCATACACTACAAAGAACACACCATAAGTATAAAAACACTTGTCTTTGTATTACACAAACTCACTGAAATCAAAATGAGATACACATTGTATATACACTTTCCAGTTATATGCAATTGTCAAACATCTCTATTGAAATCAAAACGAAACACACAGTGTATATACACTTTACAGCTATATGCAATTGTCGGACTTATCCCATTGCAGAAACGTCGAACAGTCACCAGTCTCTGACTATGCATCTTGACCCAGCCCCACAGCCCTTCAACTCCGCCAGCCAACGATACCCCTTTGTCCATCCGGATTAGACCTCCAGGCACCCAACGAAACCTGCAGGAGTGTGGGATCGTAGTCCCCCCTGTAGACAAAAGGTTGTGTGGCCTGTCGTAGACCCCGACAGTCAGCTGCAGATGCCCAAAAGGCACACAAAACCCCTCACGTCTCGTCACTGTGTTTTCCAAAACAAAGCACCCTGTGGCATTGGTCCAAGGCGAGGGGGCCAACGACTGGCACTGTCATCCTCCCGACCTGGAGGCCAAACACAGTCTCAGCTCCCTGCTGGGTTCTCCCAACACCCCTCGGACACCACACGCTCTGGAGCACAGGCCCCCTGGTTACAAGCTGGCCCCACGGACTCTGCAAGCTTTCCCTGCACTCATCGAACTCCTCACATCCCTGCACCTCAGATGGGTGCTGCTCTTGTGCCCACACTCCCCTTGCACAACAAGATAATGGTGTATGTCAGGACGATCCGTGTCCCAACCATGATTACTTCCATCTGTCTATGCTGCACCCTGTGCGGTCCTTACAATCTTGTGGAGACAGTGAGATCCTTTGTGTCCTTGGGATCTCATGGACAGGAGACCAGCTCACTGGCCCTTGTAGAGTACTTCAAGACCAAGGCCATGACAGCTGGCGCTTAGCTGCAGGCAAGCAACATCCAGGCAAAATACACCAAGTGATAGTCCCCTTCACAGAGCACCAAGGCATCATAAGTGTGCAGATAGTCCAGTTGCAGTCCCTCCTGCCCTAATGATTCCTTGTGTTAATGTCCTGTATCGAACCAGTGTAGTATGGCTCCAAATCCAAAATTGTCTCTACTTTGGGAGGCCGAAACCCCAGTAGTTATACCCACCTCGACCTTTGAAGATATTGACAGTTTAAAAGGTTACCTTCACATGCACAGGCCCTCTCTAAACTTTGTCATGTCTGCTATTCTACCCCAGAAGGTTTGATTACAATCTTTAGTGGGGCCAAGACCCTGCCCCTTGAAATACAGGTGCCAATTCCACGCCCACATAACTGCCCCTTCGAAAGGCCCCTTAGAGCCAGAAGTCTGAAGTTTTCAGCGAACCCCTCGCTTACGGCCCTCTATCAGGAATGCACAGATATGGCAGCCCCGCCAGCACTCAGTTGTGAATTAGGAGGCAAACCACTAGGCACAGAGAGCAACACACATCGAAATAGGGGCATTTCCAGCACTGTAATGTCAAACCCCCTCCCACTACTGGAGAGGATTCACCATTAAGAACTCAGCGATACCAAAGACGATACCGTTAATATTCTGCCCATAGGCAATAATGCTGAAAAGCCTTTCCCTACACCCCCTCATGCTAATCCATTAAGAGAAGCAGGCTCCATCATACCAAACACACCATCTGGTGTCATTCATGACCCTTGCAGGTAACACATACACACACCTGCCCAACCTCTTCCCAACACCACACCCTGTCAACAGGGAGAACTGATATAGCAGAAGGCATGCAGAACCTTGGCACGTAACTTTATAAATGCCAAACCGAGTAACAGTAACCTGTGCACACAAACCCACCAGGGCAAACCTGTGGCACAATCAATGAGCTACCTCTGTGGATGGCACAACCAGTGTGTCAGGCGACAGAGGCGCAATAAAGATACATGTCCCTGGTATAGGTCTTACCCCATGACAAGGGACTGACAGCAAATCAGCCAATCCTATATACATGAATCCATAGTATGTATATGGCAAGCACAGTGCTTTGACACTGCACAGTAGAACCAAACGCGTCCAAGTTATAAGGCTAGCATCCAGAACAGCGGAAAAAACTGTAAAGGAGAAAAGCAAAAAGTCGATGAAACGCCCCCTAGAAAGGGCTATTTCCAACAAACACCAAACATTTTTTCATGAAAGAATTTTGAAATGTTTCCAACTAGTGAAGCCAATTAAGAATGGTGGTCTCGGCAGAATCTGGTTGATTCTGTACACTACTGCAAAAAATGCACTAATAAGGTTTGAGCCTAAATTTCTTAATACAACTAATATTCACAATGTACAGTTGGATTATCATGGACTGCTTTCAAGAGGATAAAAAAAAAATATATATATATTTTCGCAACTGAAATCTAAAAGACCAGCCAATATGACCCTTGTATTTAGTGGGTAGCTTTAATACTACTTCACGGCATTTGTGTCAAATCCATTTTCAGTCAAAGAAAAACATACATAAGAGGCTCTTATGAAAGCAAACATCCTTCAGTTTATTTTGCTTGTCCTGTGCTATACATCAAAGCTTTCTAATTAATGGGAAAGGCTGCATAATGGGTGTGCATCCACCAGTGAGGTGAGTATTTATGACCATTCCCTGAACTCCATCACTACTCAACCCTAGGGATAAGACTGAAAATATATTTGTAGGATTTATATATATAGTTTCATTTGTTATGCAATATTGTGGTTCAAAAGTACAGTAACAAAGATGAGAATCTGGATTCTTACGTGATTTGCTGAGTGTCAAATTATGCATTCAATTTCCTGCAGCTAGTGGTTCAGTGAGCTAGCAGCTACTAATTTTGATCTCCTAGGATGTGTAGGTCATGACTCATGATTTACTTAAACTGTTGAGTCACAGGGTATGACCATTAGTGTCCCGAGGTTCAAGGGTTAAACTGACTTATTGTTATGATCAGATGAGTGATACAGGTACTGGTTCTCATTCCATTACACAATTGTCTTAGTAGTTGCACATTATGTTCATGTAATACCATGGACATGGCACAAAGTTCCAGAGAGGTGAGTGGAGTAGCATCAAGTTCACGTTCCCAGTCAATCGCGTGTTGTGTTCACAAACCTTCCACCAAATTGAGAGCTACACTTTGTGCAAAAGAAGGCTTCAGTAAGTATGCAAATTCGGTATTAAAATCACTCCTGTATTTTCCTAACTGGAAAAGAAACAGTTAAGGTGCAAGCACAAGACTATGAGAAACAGCAGAAGATAATCGAATTGATAATTGAATTGATAATTGCAATGGAATTGATCTTAACTGGAGTTAATGCTAAGAGGTGCAATAAATCTCCCCTATCCTACAGCAGGATATTACGCAAAGTTCAATGTGTTTTTGACTTGCTAATCGAATTTAGAATGTATAAAAAGTCCTACTCTCGAAGGAGGACTGATAGAATTGGACACTGTTGTGTGGTTCTCGTTTAATAAGTAAACTGAAAGTTTTATTTGTGAAGATTCTCAGGTTGACAATTTAAGTACCCAATGGATTAGTCGTGATGGCTAACTGCTGTTTTCTACTACTTTAACTACTTTATAAACAGCACTAAATTCTATTACAGAACCCCCAGAGAAAAGTACATTAACATACTTGTGAGTTTCCCTTCCCACTAAAGACTCTAGGGCACAGATGACCTGGCCGTGACATGAACAAGGCTTAAAAGAAAACATTTCCCAGACAAAATGGTAGATGTACTTTTTGCCAAGTTAAACTTGGAGTGAAAGTTACACTTTTCTTCAGGGTGGATTCTTAAACTCGCTTGTGCTGGCTCCTGCAATGACTGAACTTTCACAAACTGACTAACTCTCCGGCGATCAAACAGCGCGTCGGCCAGCGTCCCCCCAGTGTGCCCCAGGCTATGAAAATATGCACAGTAGTGGCACTCTGCATAGCAAGCCTATTGTAGCAGCAGCTGCGCCTGATTACTTCTGAACTTGCAGTCCCGTCAGGCCAACCCGACAAAGGGGGACGGGATTGGCTTTGGAACATGTGTAGCTGTCTGAGTCACGTGCAGGCAGCCCTGATGAATGGCAAATCCATTAACCATCGCTGGGTTCCATACTTCATTGGGCGGGACAAACACTCTCTGCGTGACGCGCGCCAATCACAGCACACGTCTGCGAGTGACCGGAACGTGAATGGGTCATTAATTTCTTGGATCTTATTATTATTTTAGATATTAGATATCGTGCTGACCCTGCTGCAAAGATGCAGTGGAGCGCTCTCCAGAGAAATCTTTTAGTGTAGAGAATCCGAACTATGAGCAACTGTAAAACAGTGTGGTGTGTGAGGTCCACTTTAGAATTTATTACACAAGCCAGCAATGTTATGTTATGCTATGTTATGGGGGGGTTTTGTATAGCGCTCAGATACTCCAAAGGAGTGTCCCGGCGCTTTCAGACCAACAGGTCAGCAGCTAACACATAACACAACAAAGAAAAAAAGGAGCAGTAAGAAGAGTAGAAACACCAGACTAAAGACCAAACAACCAAGTTTTAAGTCCCTTCCTAAAGGCAAGCAGATTGGCGGTGCTGCGGAGTGACAGGGGGAGAGTGTTCCAGAGCTGGGGAGCAAGACGTTTGAAGGAGCGTCCACCAGTCCGAGCCTTCTTCACCACTGGAACCACCGCAAGAGAGAGAGTTTCCGATCTCAGAACCCTGGTGGGTTTATAGAAGGCTAGCCTTTTCTGAATATAAGTCGCTCCAGTAGAATATAGCGCCTTGTGGGCCAAAGTGAGGGCCTTGAAAGCAATACGCTTTCTGACAGGGAGCCAGTGCAAGGTGGATAAAAGATCAGAGGCGCTGGCCCGACGGGGGAGACCATAAATGGCGCGGGCGGCCGAATTCTGGACTACCTGAAGACGCTGCATCAGGTAGTCAGGCAAACCCAGGTAAAGAACATTGGAATAGTCCAGCCTCGATCCTATGAGGGCATGGACGGTAATCTTACGATGGTCAAAAGAGAGCAGAGGGAGAAACCTCCGCAACATCCTGAGCAAGCCAAAACAGACGCCCACAAGGCCAAGAACTTGGGCTTTCATGGTCAGGCCATTATCAATTTTAACCCCCAGGTTTTTCGCGACGGTGGAGGAAGATGCCGGTGGAAACATGTCATGCGGCCACCATTCCTGCCAGCTCGGGTCGGATTGGCACCCGAAAAAGAGCACCTCAGATTTTCCAGGGTTACACTTAAGACTATGACCCTGGAACCATTCAAATACAGCTCCTAGGCAGCCACAGATACTGTCTCCATCAAACTCAGCCCCCTTTGCACACGTGAAAAGGAGCTGAGTATCGTCGGCGTATGATATTATCTTGGCCCCAAAGGACTCAGCCAGCACCGCCAGAGGGGTCAGAAAGATATTAAAAAGTATCGGGCTCAACACGGAGCCCTGCGGTACTCCAACCCCAAGCGGCGGCACTTCGGCTGAGTGCGGGGGGGCCCAGACCACCTGCCGGCGACCAGTAAGGTAAGATTGAAACCACCTCAACACCGTCCCACGCAGACCTATCTCATACAGTCTACGGAGAAGACCTTCATGAGGGACGGTGTCGAAAGCCGCCGACAGGTCGAGCATGACCAACATGGCCCTGCCCCCTGAGTCCAGCACCTCCTTAATAGCCTCACTGACTTCAAGAAGCGCCGTTTCAGTGCTAAAGTTGGTACGGAAGCCAGACTGAGAGGCATGAAGCAGGCCGTGTGACTCAAGGAAGGCAGAAAGGACCCCATGGACATGTTTCTCGACGATTTTAGCAAAAGCAGGTAGGAGAGAGATCGGGCGATAGTTCGCATGAAGGTCAGGGTCGAGTCCCGGTTTTTTGAGAAGCGGAACCACCCTCGCCTCTTTCCAAATACCGGGAACAACGCCACTGGTCAAAGAACAGTTCAGCACAGGATTCACAAGTGGATTAACCACCTCCGCCATCCTTGCCAAAAACCTGGCAGGACACGGGTCAGCAGGTGAACCGGATTTAAGCTGAGAGAGCAAATCATGCGACGCAGTAATAGATAGAGGTGGAAATTCCGATAGAGTGTACTCAGAATCTTCCACCAAATTCCCATGGATCTCCTGGCACATCCTAGCCCCAATGACAGGGTTTGGGAAAGAGTCCTGGATCAGCTTGATCTTATCATGAAAGAAGCTGGCCAGTGCGGTCACCCACGGTTCCGAGAACTCGTGCTGAGAAGCAATAGCTTTGGGCGACATAAACTCCTTCACGATCGCAAAGATCTCCTTACAGGAACAAGGGAGGAGAAAGGGGTCTGCAGTAAAAATAAAAGGTTGTTGCAAAAAGGTTGCTCCTAAAAAGCAAGTCTTAACATTTATTTAATTTAATTAACAAAATAGTTGTATTTTTTAAACAAATTCTAATTGGTTGCCTTTAAATTAAACCTATGATTGTTGCTGTAAATGCACCATGCTCTTTAACGTATTTTGCTTCTATAGCAATTCTTCAACATTCTTTTGTGTAAATTGGCATTTACCCTGGTAAGTCTGATCTCCGTACTGTGACAGTACGGTAAAGAGCTAGGGGAGAAGAGGAGGAGGAGCTCTGTTGAGGCTGCTCGCCAGCCTCGGATTGGTAACGCGGGCACTCAGGCAATGCCCGAGGGGCCGTGTCTGAGTTCCTGCTGTGGGCTGCTTTTTTTAGCAGTCTGGGGCCGATTTGGGCGGTGTCTCTATTTTCAGAATACAGCCAGCGGCCCAGTGGGTGGCTGAGTGGCCTTTCTGCAGGCAGATGGGCGCTCATTACCCCCCTCCCCCAACACCGCCAGTTCCCCACCTCCGGTTTAGCAACAGGTATCAATCCCTTTGTCTCGCTGGCTGGCCCATTAATGTATGCACATACTGAGCCGCGCAGGGAGCCTGATCAGTAGAAGTGGCCTCACTTGTTTCGAGGTGTGTTTCACTAGTGTAAACTAATCTGTGCATTTTTTTAAGCCCCCCCTCCTCCTTCTTTTTAATGTAATTACGCTGAAGCAGTGATTTGATGAAAGGCATTATGCAAATGAGGGCCGATTTTTTTGTGTGTGCCCGGGCCGATTTTCAATCCCAATCCGACCCTGCTGCTCGCCCATTTGCAGAGCAACGGTGTATACATACATTCAGTGTGAAGTGCGCATAGTGCATCCCGTTTGTGCAGCCTGGCCAGTGTAAAGATGGTCTAGGGGGCTGAATCGCTGCCAGTGGGTGTTGATGGTCTAAAAGTAGGGTGACCAGATTCTGAAAACCAAAAACCGGGAGAGGTCTTAGACATAGAAGTAGGACTGACAGAAGTACCCAGGGCTTTAAGTGGGACGAAAAAACAGGGTGGAAGAGGGTCTCTCAAGGGGCGTGGTCGATGTAATTAAGGACATGGCTTAAAACACATATAGAAAAATCAGCGCTTAGCATAGCGTCTGGCCCGAAAAATGTGTTGCTTCTGTCATTGTATCCAGGTATATAATACAAGTAACATTACACCTACAACAAGCCAGGACTATTGACTTTGTCAATTGTTGTTAGCTGCATAAGCTAAATAAGCAACAACTTTGGCTTCGTTGTACATAACATTGAAAGTGCTTCAGTTCTGGAAAGAAGAGACTGTGAAAGAACTGTAACGAGTCTCTTTGTAGGAAGTGAAGGGTAGTACTGCTGCAGCAGTAAGATAATTTTTTTTCATTGTGAGGGCAAAAATGGAGAGCCCAATAGAGACCCGTCTCGGCATCTGTGAGAAGTAAAGCAGGCGCACCGAGACACTATTTAAAAACCGGGACATTTATTGGTTTAAACCGGGACATTTATTGGTTTAAACCGGGACATTTATTGATTTAAACCGGGACATTTCTTTAATTTGGAGCAAAGTGTCGGGACAGCGGGATACTGCTCTGAACATTCAGGGGAAAACCGGGACGTCTGGTCACACTATCTAAAAGGCAAAGTAGGGCAGATGCCCTTGGATCGGGTCAGCTTTGAACCAGGCTTCCTAGAATTAATCTAAAAGAAAAGGGCCAGAGACCCAGCCACGGCCCGTGCAGGTACGAGTGGTGAGGCGGTGGGCCGTGTGGGCAAGGGGGATTTTGACCGACAATGTCCAGGGAAAATTAAATAATTCATTTTCCTTTGTTGCTGTCTGTTGAAATCCCCCCTGGCACCACCGCCCAACCCCTCTTACCTTCACGGGCTGCAGCTGAAGAGAACCCCACTAATGAAGCAGTACTATCAAGTTACAGCTAAGCAACCAACACCAGCCACAAGGAATATTACAGCCTTTTACCACCCTCTTACCGCCCCACCCAAGAAGGTAAAACTGAGAGATGATTCTACTCAAAATATTTTACCAGCCTCATTTAAATATCAAGAAACATTAACTATAACAAAATACTGACCTTAATAAATGCCCGATAATGAAAGATCTAACAGCATATCTTGAAGAATCATTACTAAACGTGGCACAAAGTGCTAGGGGATAAGACCTATAGACAGGACACAGAATTGGAAGTAAGAGGACGTATCGTAATGGTTTCATTTATTTATTCAAAATGTGTGCACACTTTAAGGTACTCGCAAAAAATTGACCTCCCCGTAGAACTTTCATAATCCTTAGCTAATAGGGTTATGACTATTACTAATAAGAAACTATATTGTCTAGCGGAGAAAGTGGATGCTAGTAGAAATCAAATTCAGTGAACAGGGATGATCTACACATGTTTTCCAACATTAGATCAATTTGCCTCTATAACAGAAATACTATATGCTGCAATTCACAAATTAAGAACTTGGATCACAACTAAAGATGGGGGGTGAATCAAACAAGGGCTAGAGGAACAAAATCTATGTTAAAGCAGATATAAGTTTGCAAATTAAGCCATGGAGGATTTTGACAAAAATAGAGATAAACCGGCCTTGTGTGAAGTGATGGCATGCCCAGCCTCACCAGAATATGTATCCACCCTTTTACAAAGAGCAAAAAAGCGGCTTTTTTAAGTGTAAGTACCAAACTGGGTAAGTAGACGCTAGCTAACTGTCAGTGGAAATCAGAGAAAGGTCATTTATTACCTAAGCTATTAGCCGGAGAACTATGGTTCAGGCCCTTATTTCATCTCGGTTAGACTATACCAATACTCTTTACGTGGATCTGCCCTCTTTTCTTTTCGATAGACTCCAAGTGCTTAGAACACTGCAACATGGGGCATCCTAATCTTTTCTGAGGAATCTCGGTTAAGCCTTTTCTGTTTTCTTTCTATTGGCTCCCTATGCAACAGAGATTAATTTTTAAGTCTCTCTGCCTAGTGTTTAAAGCAATAAAAGGAAGGGGTCTCATCTATCTCTTGAGGGAGAACTTTCTCTACTCCCCAGCTCGCACTTTGTATTCGTACGGTACTGGTGTACATCAGGTGCCTAAATTTAGATGCTGATTTAGACCATGCCATACTGAGGCACGCTATTTCTTTTATTATATAGCCAAGACCAGGAACTCTATGCCAGTTGGACTGAGGCTGAGTCCTGATCACTCTACTTTCAGAAAGATTACAAAAACCTGGCTGTTTAGACAATTGTAGTATGCATGCCATATCTTTCTGATATTTAGCATAGCGCCATGATAACCCTTTCTCGGGGTAGCGGCGCTCTTTAAAACTGCTGTTCATTCCTTAATTAATCAATATTTACTTGTCAACAAACACTCTAGTTGCTGCTGTTTTCTATAACAAAATGGAATAAAACAAGTAAAAGGGACCTGATTCAATGTCTGTTGTGGAATTCTTTCAATGGACATTCATTCATGAACCACAGAATATGGAAATTGGATGATAGTTACACTCAATTGGTGTGCCTTGGTGTTTTTGGTTGGATAACTACATATTGGTTAAGGAGAAGATTCTCTAGAGACACACAAGTTATGTCCTAGCCTGAGCTAGAGTAGTGGTCCTGGGTTCTCTCAATCTGCATAGCAATTTTGTGTAAAAGTTTGAATATGGCACACTGTATAAGTTCCTGTCTTATAATTTAGTGGAATCAACCCAACTGTAAGCTAGTGACAATCTAATTAGTTATTTATAGAGTTAAATTTTATATATACAGGAGAACTGGTCAAACATATCCATAAACTTTGAATGTTAACCGTGCATATTTCAACAAAGCTTGATTCCTTGGTTACAAAATTATCAGTGAGACATCACTATTAGCTGTAAACATTACGTTTAATGGACTCTACAAGATGATAAGTACTTTAATAATTTGTAATGTATCTACAATTTCGAGACCTAAGTGTAAGAAGCAGTGTTAGACTTGGCATCCTTGGTGTGGTTTCCCTGAATTTTTGCCTCTACCTTCTGCATTTTTTGACTGTGAGCTGGATTTTGTTTTGATGACATAGATGCTTTGGGCATGTTGCCATTGCTGATCAGTGTCAAAGTGAAAGTGCTCCCTGCACAAATTATAATTATGATTCGTTATCCACGAATGGCATATTTGATTTACTGGTAAGTCCCTAGTAAAGTGCACTGAGGGTGCCAGGGTCTGTAACTCAAATGCTGCAGGTGGACTTGCTAATTTCAAAAAGGGGGTGGTGATGGACAGAGTATCTGAGTTAATCAGAACACTCCTACCCAGTCAACAGATCAGGGGTTGATCCATCACCGTTTTTTAGCTCACTGCACCATCCCAGTTCAGAACCTGGCTATATGCAAATTAGTCTGTCCCTGGCCCAGTGCATCATGGGAACAGGGCAGACCAAACTACCAAGCCAATTCTTCACTGGAAAGGAAACAAGCTTCCGGGGACCGGTTTCTGGCATTACAGCCGTCTTCGGCCCGGCTTGCTTGAATGAGGACAGGAACAGACTAATTTGCATGTAGCCAGGTTCTGAGCTGGGATGGTGCAGTGAGCTAAAAAACGGTGATGGATCAAGCCCTGATCTTTGGACTGGGTAAGAGTGGTCTGCTTAATTCAGACACTCTGTTCATCACCACCCCCTTTTCTGAATCGTTTTTGGCCACTATAGGTGTGGCAGGGTATACTCAGACATGAGTCCCTTGCTCACTGGTCCATCAGGATTCAAGCAAGCCGGGCCGACGACGGCTGAAATGCCAGAAACCGGTCCCCGGAAGCTTGTCTCCTTTCTGGTGAAGAATTGGCTTGGTAGTTTGGTCTGCCCTGTTCCCATGATGCACTGGGCCAGGGACAGACTAATTTGCATATAGCCAGGTTCTGAGCTGGGATGGGGCAGTGAGCTAAATAACGGTGATGGATCAAGCCCTGATCTTTGGACTGGGTAAGAGTGGTCTGCTTAATTCAGACACTCTGTTCATCACCACCCCCTTTTCTGAATCGCAGGTGGACTTGCAGCACTGGTTGTGCGACCCACACATGTAGCCTTTTAAATGCGTCTCAGACCTGCCACTGCAGTGTCTGCGCCAGCAGTTTTGAACAGCCATGCCAAACTACTGGCCCTAACCTTCCCTTTTCTTACATGTAAGTCACCCCTCAGGTAGGCCCAAGGTCCCACCTGGGCAGGGTGCAGTGTATATTAAAGGTAGGGCATGTACGGGTGTGTTTTACATGTCCTGATAGTGAAATACTGCCAATTTCGTCTTTCACTATTGCAAGGATTAGCTCTCTCATAGGGTATCATTGGAGCTGTACTGTAACATTTTAGAGGTGTCTTTTTCAATTCCGAACAGCTAGAGATTTTGAGTTAAGGCTCTCTGAATGAAGAATTTAATAATGCACCTTTTAGTAAAGGTGGCTTTTAAATTGTGTGTTTGAAAATGTCACTTTGAGAAAGTAGGCATTTTCTTGTTAACCATCCTGTGTGCCTCTGCCTATTTGTGTATTCACCCTCTGGTTTTGGAGTGACAAGAGCTGGGGATGTGCATTCACTCTAAAAAGTCACAAGGGGGGGTCACAGTTAGGCTTAATAAATCTGATCTGTATTTAGAGTGGTGGGAGGAGTTTTACTAGCACCTGAATATGCTGCGTCTCCCTTGCACAATGCTATCTCCACCTCCTGCAGTAAAGCTCTAAAAGGAGGGCAGAACTGGTTTGGAGTGTGCTCTGAGACCCTTGCCACAAGGAGAACAAAGAGAAAATGGGGCATAAGTACTAGACTGAAAACCCCAAAACTTTAGATCACTTCTGGAAACAAGAAGACCCTGCCAAGAAGAAGAGCTGAAGAGTTATATTAGGAGCGCAACGCTTCTGTTGAGTGACTGGTGGGTTAGCCTGCAGTTGCTACTTCTGTCGGTGGGCAGAGGAAAAGGACTAACTCTTTTTACCCTGCTGTGGTATCCTACTTGAGAAGATCTCCAAGAGCTTATGTTTGCTTACTGCCTGTTGTGGAAGACTCAGGAACAACAAACCAGAGGCACTCAGGAAGTGTGTGCCAAGTGGGGAATGGACCCACAGCACCAGTGTGTGTTGGGTTGAACAAGTTATGTAGGCATGTGCCGTGACCGAGCTAAAGAAATTCCAAGCGTGTTTTTCCCGCGCTGCCCAGTGACCACCGCAAGCGTGGCCCGAATGTCGAAGAGCGACGAGCAACGGAAGAACTTTGAGGGTGTCCTTGAGTTGCTGAATCAACCACCGCTCAGGCTGAGGAGGGAGCCCAGCCCTGTCCTGCCTGCCCATTGCTGAAGGAGAAGTGCGGAGTCGTAATCGCAGCCGCTGTGAGGGAAGGTAGCCATGCACCTGGCCTGAGCGCCGGCCAAAATCCCCGGGACCTAGGGCCAAGAGGGGCGCAGCCATGGTCTTGTGGTTGAGTGGAGCGGAAGGCCGGAGGCAAGTTTCTGCTCAAGCGCAGCCATTGCCTTGAATTTGAGCGAAGCTGGAGGTCAAAGACACAACTCTATTCTATTCCCACACCACATTGGTTCTTCGCTGAAACAGAATAAGGAGGCCGGAAACACGCCTCCGCCCCCATAGCCTGATCCATGGCCCTGCACCAGTGAAACGAGAGGAGCAGTCCCTCCCGGGAGCTGTGGGGCCGCGGTTAATGGCCGGTTATCACCTAGCAACCTTCAGCAGTGACTAACCCCGCGTTCCAGCTCCTAAGGGCAGATCCATACCAGTTTTACCAGGCCCACTTCTGCACAATTGACATTCTTTCTGTTGATATTGTGTATGTTGGATACTTTTGTCGTTTTCTGGTCTTGATGCAATTTAGATAAAATATTACTTATTCTTCTAAACTGGTGTGGTGTCGCTTCTGTGGTGTTTTCACTGTGTCACTGTTCGTTGGGTACAATTACTTTACACATTGCCTCTGGGATAAGCCTGTCTGCTCTTGCCAAGCTACCCAGGGGGTGAGCAGGAGTTATCTAAAATATCTGAAACCCTTACCCCGACTACAATGAAGCAAGGATACCTACTTGAGCAAGGTCCTGCTTTTATCCTATGTTTAGATGTAACCTACAAACATTATGTATTATAGCAGTGCATGAACACTTGATAATGTGTACATGGATGTGACAGTCTCTGTAAATGAGCAGGTGTAATTAGACTGAAATATTTCGTTTTCTATGTGTGCATATTTTTCTAATAAACTTGAACTGAAATGATAACACAGATATCGCTTAAAAATTGGTATTCAATAACGCTTGCTTCAAACTTAAATCGTCTCAATTAGAAGTTAGACTGGTCTGTGTGGAAACATGCTATAATGGTACATTGAATGGGGATGCAGAATGAAACTTTTAGTCATAAAAGTTGTTGCTTAGATCTAACAGACGTTAAGCTGAAAAAGCATATTGAGCTCAGGGCCCCATCATATGAGTAAAAGTGTACCCCACCATACATTTATTAGGAGCTGCATCTTACAGATCTCTCTGGCAGATGGCAGGGGTTCATAGAGAACAGAAATGGGTGGTAAGTGGTCCTGTATGCTGTGCAGCTATCCTAGGAAGTAACGGGCTCACATTGTGTTATATGTAGGAATATAATGTTTACAGAACTTTTAGAAAGAGAGCAAAGTTTGTACATGTAGTGAGGCTATAATGCAGCATTTGAGGAGGGCTGATTTGCAGTTTAATGGTCCAGTTGTAAATTTATAGAAATAGCAGTTGAGAGGATCACACCTAAAACAACATTTGAGTCTTAGCAGTGTTCTTAATTGTATTTTCATTAATTGAAGAATATTGAGTATTTTATTAATGTTAATATTTCAGACTGTAGTGTCAGATGAACTAATGTTTTGGAATTGTAGAATAATGCAATACATTTTAATAATTATACAATACATTTGGATTTGATTTGCACCATTTATTAAGATTAAATATCGTTTTTACTAAATTAGGTTATTCTTTGGAATTAGGTGGTAAGTGATAGGGTTACGGTAGGTTGGGGGTCAGGGTTAAACCAAGGGATTTTGTAAAGCCTAGAGTTAGGGTACTGGTAAGGTATGTGGTAAGAGTTAAAATGTTATTAGTAAGACAGGAGTTCCAATTAAGGGCAGTTTGATCAAGGGAATATTTTGTATTCTACAATAAAATACATTTAAACAACAATTGTTTTGTTAACATTTCTACCACTACATTTTTTTATCACAAATTGTATTTATGCAACCTTTATAAATATAGAAATGGACTGAGAATGCTATATTGTAATAGACAGCATACTGCACCGCTCTAATGTTCTTTCTTTTTTATTTTAAATTAAACTACATTATACTTATTTACAGTTTCAGACACAGAGAAATTATGTTATTCACAATGAAGTTCACACTTATTTTGACCATGTGCCAAAGCTGTGACTAGAAGTCTGGTCTCTCGGGATTGCAGCCTCGCCACCTCTTTATTTAAAAATTATGAATTCTATAAACCGAACTACAAATATTTATCCCAAGTTTAAGGAATAGAAAATATTATTGCATGGCTGCTGTACATAACTAAACTCAACTGGGAGCTTGCTGTAAGTCCCTATTTCTGTATTTTATTGTCACATCCCATTTATTTTTAGGTTTCACAAGATGGCTCATTTCCACATTACCCTGGCAGAGGCCAAAGTGACCGAAAGTGAAACAGATGGCAACGATATCAACTGGCTTGAAAAAACGGGCAAAGTTCACAGCTGAAAAGCACAAATAACTTGTAGTACAAATTAATTACTTCCTCAACAATGTCAAGACAATATTTGAAACAGTAAAATGCTACAGGATGATTGCGTACAATATTCTAATCTCTATAACTTCTCTGCTATATGTATTTGTTCACAGCAAAAATCAGAGTAGTCAACTTTACATGTTTTCTCTATGATGGCATTGGCAAATAGCAGCATAACATGCACAATTTAAAATCCAGTTTTAATAATATTTACACTAACAATAAAAACATCAAATCCATCCCCAATAATTACACTAGATAATAATAACCACATATATAGTTCACACCAAAAATATAAATTGTGTCTAGACCCTTCAATGACAGGTGTAAATATTACACACTCGGGATCTCAGCTCCCATTAGAATTGAAGTTTGATCCAGACTTGCAGGTCTCTGGGAAGACGCTGAGTGTGACGGTCCACTTTATCAGTGCTTTACCCAACACTCAAAGCTTAATTTGATCTGGTGGTTACTGGTGGGGGGCACCAGCCCTTATTTTTGGGTACCAGCACTAATTTTTCTCCTAGGAGATATTTACCGAGTGCAAAAGAGGGAAAACACACAGATCTGAAAGATAGAGGGAGAAAAATATGGCAAAACCGTCACAAGTAGAAGTCTGGAACCTGCGAGTGCAAGAAGGGGCAGGGAGTGTCTGGTAGTGGATTCAACACTACCGTTCTTGGTATTCAGTGAGCCAATGTTTAATTACAAGGGCTCCGGCTTCTGAGCAGAGTTTGGGGCACTCTTTCTTTCAAAAATCAAGCACTGCCGACATTACACAAACTTTATCCTGAAGAAGGTCTTGCTCTATGTTCGAATGAAGAAACAAATTAACGTGAAAGGTAAGTTGGATATAGGTGTTCAGCATTGCTTGCATCTTTGAGGGGGAACTGAGGAGGAACAAGGACATCAAACCTACTGTTGTGATCAATTGTAGAACGAATGGTAATCTGTGGTTGGTTGGCTAAAGCTCAACACCGTTCAGTCACTGAGCGAAGTTTTTGAAATGCACTTTTGAGGATTTATTCTGTGGTTTCCTTTGATTCGAAAGCATGCTGGTGGTGTAAATTTCTGTGTAAGTTCAAACCATCGAATAGTGCCCCCCTTTGATCCACGAAAAGCAGTCTCATATTTCAATTTTTTGTTTACTATGTGAACAGACAGCGCGTTTTGAGTGTCTGTGGATAGAGGTGGGCTGAAAGATTATTTGTACAAGTGAGGACAAAAGGAACCAGTGAGACGATTACATTTAAAGACACAAGTGCAAAGGCTCCACTTCAGAGAATATACATATAGAACTGGTGTTAGACAATACCTTTTAATGATATATATATAAATATTTTTTTTTCACCAAAATCGCCGTCAACATTGAATCACGTACTCTCAAGACATGACTGGTTTGTCAGTTTCAGGAAGAAAAATAAATATTCCTGAAACGGACAAACCAGTAGTGTCTTGAGAGTGCGTGATTCCGTGTTGACAGCGATTTTGGTGAATTTTACAGCCTGGTGCTCTGCAGGCGTATGTACCACCTCTCTGGGGTCTTTGGTCTGGAAGAGAGCATTTGGGTGAAATATATATATATATATATATATATATATATTCACTCCACAACCATCGAAGATTTCCGATGAAAAACGGGACACCCAGGGCTGCAATATTCAAGAAGTTTATTTGGCAGATGAAGAAAGTACAGCAGTACTTTCTTCATCTGCCAAATAAACTTCTTGAATATTGCAGCCCTGGGTGTCCCGTTTTTCATCGGAAATCTTCGATGGTTGTGGAGTGAATTGACACAGCCAGCTGGTGGCTGCAACGGGAGCGCCCATGCCAGCCTACCCTTAACCAGCGGTGGTGGGGAGAATATATATATATATATATATATATATATATATATATATATATATATATATATATATATATATCCACAGATTAGGCTCCAAACTCGTAGTCCAATGGCGCTCTTGTCACCGGTGCTGACTTCAAAGCAGAGCCCCGCTTTCGTCTATTCTCCAAAGAGCTATCAATGATAGCATAAGTCAGCACTCAAACAAAGGATATATTTCCCAAATTTTCCTTTTATTGTTCAAAAAGGCAGCATTCCTCGCATAGTACCAACGCGTTTCGCAACGTACTGTTGCTTGATCACGGTAAGGATACAATGTTGCTGTTCTTTCTTATATTTTTCAAAAAAACGGCCTGAGACCCATCAGTATGATCTCACTTCCTGTCCAACAACAGGAAGTAGCTTGGGAGTTGTAGTTTTTACATTAAAAAAACGAGTGTTTGTAGTTCTGACATTGGGGTCAATACAGTCTCTTATCTCTCTATGGATGTGTCAACATAATCAATCAAGTAATACATTTCTGTACATTTCATAGAAAATTTCAGGGATGACGCTTATTGTATCATAACATTTATCAAAATTTTTTTTCCCATTAAGGTGGGTGTCGGGTGTTCGCCCTCTGGTGGGCACAATTATTTTACCATCTATTCTCCATTCAAAACTCTCTAGTGAGTATCTCTGTCATACTTGTACATCTATTGAGGCCCTCTAGTGGGCTGATGGTCCTCACCTTAACACCCCCTCAACTCTGCGTTTTAGTTATTTAATTCCCGTTAAGGTTGTTTAAGCACCCCAACATACATCCATCTACATTCCTGTAAAGTAACCCTTCTCATATCATTATTATTCCATACTGTTCATAGGGTACTGTGTTATCCCCCAATGTTTCTCATTATTCCCACTCCTTTATATACAGTTTCTCAACACCTCTATTGCATTCTGTCTCTCCTTCCAAAGAAAGACATATATAGAACATATAAAGAAATTCAGCTGTTAGTCCACATATCTCAGAACAGTAGTAAGTCCAATTGATTATAAATGTACGTAAAGTTCCTCACTCAAATTTAAACCCCAAGGGCTCATCGTTCGGAAGTTTAGAATTTGTCTTGATTCCCTGCATCGTAATTGTTTTTCTTGGTCTCCGCCCCTTTCGTGTGGCAATACACATTCCAGTGCATAAGTTTTTAGGAGTTTCCAGTCGCTGTTGTGCATCAGTTCCATATGTTTTGCAACAGCATTGTTTTTGTCTTTGTTTGCTGTCGCTCTGATGTGCTCAAGGATTCGTAGTTTGAATTGTTTCTTCGTGCTTCCAATATATTTTAGTGCACACGGGCATTCGATTACATATACCACGTGTGTGGTTGTACAGTCTATCAATTGGTTGATCTTCCACAATTTTTTATTTGGTAACATTACTTCTTTTTTGTTAGTAGCAATTTGACAGACCTTACATCGTTGGCATTTGATGAATCCTTTCGTATTCATCCATTGGATTCCCTTCTTCTTTTTTGTTCTGTCCTGGAAATGACTTTGTATCAATTTGTCTCTCAGGTTTTTTGCTCGACGAAATGTAACCAAAGGGTGATTGCCCATTATTTTTCCCATTGTTGGATCTAATTGCAAAAGTTTCCAATTTTTTCTGAGGGAGTTCACAATTTGCTTTGATTCTCTTGTGTAGTCCAATATTAGTCTCACTTTTCTTTCACTTGGTGGGTTATCGGTTGCATTTGTTGTTGATTTTTTTGTTCTCAGAGCATCTTTTCTTTCTTTCTGATTTGCTCTTTGCCATCCCTTGTTGATAATAGCCATGTGGTATCCTCTGGTTTTGAATCTTTGAGCCATGTTTTTACTTTTTGATTCCCATTCATTCTTTTCTGAGCATATCCTTCTTGCTCTCAAAAATTCACCATACGGTATATTTTCTTTGACCGAAGATTTATGAAAGCTGTCAAAATGTAAGATCGAATTGGTTGCCGTATCTTTTCTGTGGAGTGTCGTTTCCACTCTATTGTCTTTGATGTAAATTTCTGTGTCAAGGAAAATTGCTCTATCCTTGCTTATATGGTATGTAAAATGAATGTTGGAAGTTGACGAATTTAGGATCCGAAAGTAGTTCTCAAATTCCACGGCTGTTCCTTCCCAAATTATTAGGAGGTCATCTATAAATCTGACCCATTTGGCTATTTTCTCCACGTGGATGTCATTGTCAGTGTGCCAGGCAATCTGTTGTTCCCACCACCCCATTGTGAGGCATGCGTACGCTGGGCTGAATGAAAAACCCATAGCGCAGCCATGGACTTGTTGGTAGATTTCCTCTCCGAATAGGAACACATTTTGGGTTAGGCACATTTCCACCATGTCGATTAGCATTTGGTTATGTTGTTGGAAATGAATGTTTCGTTCTTTCAAGAAGAAGGCACAGGCCTTTAGTCCCATGTCGTTATCAATATTAGTGTACAGCGACACTACGTCCATTGTTACCAATAGATAGTTGGATTGCCACGGTAAGTCCTCTAAATGCTGTAAGAGATCTGTGGTGTCACGTAGATAAGAGCTCAAGCTGGTAACAAACGGCATGAGGAAGAAATCAATATAATTAGCGATTGGTTCCATTAGCGACCCCTTTGATGACACTATGGGTCTCCCTGGTGGTCTTAGTGGGTTTTTGTGCACTTTTGGCAAAAAATAAATCGTCGCCATTTTGGGATGATCTGTGCACAAAAATTTCATTTCATCTGTGTCGATTAAATCTAGTTTGTTCCACAATTGAAGTTTTTGGTCCAATTTCTCTTTAAATATTGTCGTTGGATTCGCCTCTAATTTTCTGTAGTATTTTTTGTTTTCCAATTGTGAATGTGCCTCTGCTACGTAGTCGATTGTGTTGAGGACCACAATGTTTCCGCCTTTGTCGGCGCATTTTATAGTTATAGTTTTGTCTTCTCTTAAATGATTCAAGGCGTTTCTTTCCTCTTTGGATAGATTGTCTTTAAATTTCTGTCCCTTGATTTTATAAATATCTTTCACAATGGCCTCCTGGAATAGGTCGATCTTGTTACCTTGGGGTAATTGTGGATAGAATTTGGAGGGTGCTTTCATTCCACTTAGGCCTGCGCCTTTTTGGTGTATTATCTGAGATTCTGAGATGTTTTCCCCTTCATTGTCCGTATTTAAATTAGTTAGTAGAGTCAGTGCTGGTAAGTCTGCTGAGGTTAGGCTTTGTTCTGTTCGAGATTCATCCACTCTGTTTCGATTTTTATTTTTTGCATAAGATGCCATTCTTTCATTTTCTTCAAAAATCTTTACGAGTTTTATTTTCCTGATATACTTGTATATATCAATTCTTGTCTGTGCTATGTCCATTGATTCAGTAGGGCAGAATGTTATTCCTTTTTTCAATAGTGAGGTTTCATATTCGTTGATCTCTCTGTCGGACAAATTCACAACCACTAATTCATCATGCATTGCGTAATTTATTTGCCCCTCTTCTGACGCATCGATCTTGTTTCCGTACCTACAGTTTCTGATCCATTTTTTCCTTTGTCCCCTTCTGGTTGTTTTTTTTGTGAGGTTCCTGACCTGGGTACCCAGTGGTTGTGAATTTGTCCGACAGAGAGATCAACGAATATGAAACCTCACTATTGAAAAAAGGAATAACATTCTGCCCTACTGAATCAATGGACATAGCACAGACAAGAATTGATATATACAAGTATATCAGGAAAATAAAACTCGTAAAGATTTTTGAAGAAAATGAAAGAATGGCATCTTATGCAAAAAATAAAAATCGAAACAGAGTGGATGAATCTCGAACAGAACAAAGCCTAACCTCAGCAGACTTACCAGCACTGACTCTACTAACTAATTTAGATACGGACAATGAAGGGGAAAACATCTCAGAATCTCAGATAATACACCAAAAAGGCGCAGGCCTAAGTGGAATGAAAGCACCCTCCAAATTCTATCCACAATTACCCCAAGGTAACAAGATCGACCTATTCCAGGAGGCCATTGTGAAAGATATTTATAAAATCAAGGGACAGAAATTTAAAGACAATCTATCCAAAGAGGAAAGAAACGCCTTGAATCATTTAAGAGAAGACAAAACTATAACTATAAAATGCGCCGACAAAGGCGGAAACATTGTGGTCCTCAACACAATCGACTACGTAGCAGAGGCACATTCACAATTGGAAAACAAAAAATACTACAGAAAATTAAAGGCGAATCCAACGACAATATTTAAAGAGAAATTGGACCAAAAACTTCAATTGTGGAACAAACTAGATTTAATCGACACAGATGAAATGAAATTTTTGTGCACAGATCATCCCAAAATGGCGACGATTTATTTTTTGCCAAAAGTGCACAAAAACCCACTAAGACCACCAGGGAGACCCATAGTGTCATCAAAGGGGTCGCTAATGGAACCAATCGCTAATTATATTGATTTCTTCCTCATGCCGTTTGTTACCAGCTTGAGCTCTTATCTACGTGACACCACAGATCTCTTACAGCATTTAGAGGACTTACCGTGGCAATCCAACTATCTATTGGTAACAATGGACGTAGTGTCGCTGTACACTAATATTGATAACGACATGGGACTAAAGGCCTGTGCCTTCTTCTTGAAAGAACGAAACATTCATTTCCAACAACATAACCAAATGCTAATCGACATGGTGGAAATGTGCCTAACCCAAAATGTGTTCCTATTCGGAGAGGAAATCTACCAACAAGTCCATGGCTGCGCTATGGGTTTTTCATTCAGCCCAGCGTACGCATGCCTCACAATGGGGGGGTGG
Organism: Lissotriton helveticus; assembly: GCF_964261635.1. NCBI lineage: Eukaryota > Metazoa > Chordata > Amphibia > Caudata > Salamandridae > Lissotriton > Lissotriton helveticus. The sequence goes on from NC_136059.1 coordinate 314,047,801, forward strand.
GAACAACAGATTGCCTGGCACACTGACAATGACATCCACGTGGAGAAAATAGCCAAATGGGTCAGATTTATAGATGACCTCCTAATAATTTGGGAAGGAACAGCCGTGGAATTTGAGAACTACTTTCGGATCCTAAATTCGTCAACTTCCAACATTCATTTTACATACCATATAAGCAAGGATAGAGCAATTTTCCTTGACACAGAAATTTACATCAAAGACAATAGAGTGGAAACGACACTCCACAGAAAAGATACGGCAACCAATTCGATCTTACATTTTGACAGCTTTCATAAATCTTCGGTCAAAGAAAATATACCGTATGGTGAATTTTTGAGAGCAAGAAGGATATGCTCAGAAAAGAATGAATGGGAATCAAAAAGTAAAAACATGGCTCAAAGATTCAAAACCAGAGGATACCACATGGCTATTATCAACAAGGGATGGCAAAGAGCAAATCAGAAAGAAAGAAAAGATGCTCTGAGAGCAAAAAAATCAACAACAAATGCAACCGATAACCCACCAAGTGAAAGAAAAGTGAGACTAATATTGGACTACACAAGAGAATCAAAGCAAATTGTGAACTCCCTCAGAAAAAATTGGAAACTTTTGCAATTAGATCCAACAATGGGAAAAATAATGGGCAATCACCCTTTGGTTACATTTCGTCGAGCAAAAAACCTGAGAGACAAATTGATACAAAGTCATTTCCAGGACAGAACAAAAAAGAAGAAGGGAATCCAATGGATGAATACGAAAGGATTCATCAAATGCCAACGATGTAAGGTCTGTCAAATTGCTACTAACAAAAAAGAAGTAATGTTACCAAATAAAAAATTGTGGAAGATCAACCAATTGATAGACTGTACAACCACACACGTGGTATATGTAATCGAATGCCCGTGTGCACTAAAATATATTGGAAGCACGAAGAAACAATTCAAACTACGAATCCTTGAGCACATCAGAGCGACAGCAAACAAAGACAAAAACAATGCTGTTGCAAAACATATGGAACTGATGCACAACAGCGACTGGAAACTCCTAAAAACGTATGCACTGGAATGTGTATTGCCACACGAAAGGGGCGGAGACCAAGAAAAACAATTACGATGCAGGGAATCAAGACAAATTCTAAACTTCCGAACGATGAGCCCTTGGGGTTTAAATTTGAGTGAGGAACTTTACGTACATTTATAATCAATTGGACTTACTACTGTTCTGAGATATGTGGACTAACAGCTGAATTTCTTTATATGTTCTATATATGTCTTTCTTTGGAAGGAGAGACAGAATGCAATAGAGGTGTTGAGAAACTGTATATAAAGGAGTGGGAATAATGAGAAACATTGGGGGATAACACAGTACCCTATGAACAGTATGGAATAATAATGATATGAGAAGGGTTACTTTACAGGAATGTAGATGGATGTATGTTGGGGTGCTTAAACAACCTTAACGGGAATTAAATAACTAAAACGCAGAGTTGAGGGGGTGTTAAGGTGAGGACCATCAGCCCACTAGAGGGCCTCAATAGATGTACAAGTATGACAGAGATACTCACTAGAGAGTTTTGAATGGAGAATAGATGGTAAAATAATTGTGCCCACCAGAGGGCGAACACCCGACACCCACCTTAATGGGAAAAAAAAATTTGATAAATGTTATGATACAATAAGCGTCATCCCTGAAATTTTCTATGAAATGTACAGAAATGTATTACTTGATTGATTATGTTGACACATCCATAGAGAGATAAGAGACTGTATTGACCCCAATGTCAGAACTACAAACACTCGTTTTTTTAATGTAAAAACTACAACTCCCAAGCTACTTCCTGTTGTTGGACAGGAAGTGAGATCATACTGATGGGTCTCAGGCCGTTTTTTTGAAAAATATAAGAAAGAACAGCAACATTGTATCCTTACCGTGATCAAGCAACAGTACGTTGCGAAACGCGTTGGTACTATGCGAGGAATGCTGCCTTTTTGAACAATAAAAGGAAAATTTGGGAAATATATCCTTTGTTTGAGTGCTGACTTATGCTATCATTGATAACTCTTTGGAGAATATATATATATATATATATATATATATATATATATATATATATATATATATATATATATATATATATATATATATATATATATATGATATAGTCGCCTTGCCCTGCGACACACTGACGCCACATGGTCCTAAATTTACTTATTTTCCCCACGTACCACCCGCCCAGTCAAAGTGTATTCTGGGAGCTGTAGTGTCCACAACGTTACAGCTGGTGGACGATCACATGGTTGGGGAGAGGTGTGTGCTTCTCATTGTGGGAGGACTGCAGGAACATTTAAAAGCGGAGGCGTACCTGTGTTTCCAGTCTAGCAGTGGCATCTGAGGAAGGCACCATAGCCGAAATGCATAATGCCTGAACTGCTGTCCGAATAAAAGCCTTTCCTGGATTCCCCGTGTGGCCTCTTCTTTTGGTTTACTGGAGGTTCGTGTGGATATTACCGCGTCAGCCAGAGACGCTTTAAGGGGCCCCGTCCTGTCAAGTTGGCTGGCTGCATCACTGGCTCCTGCATTGCAGTTTTCTTTTCGTCCAAGGTATTGGAACTGCGCCAGCCCACCTCCTAAGTGCAGGTCTAGCAAGGACCGCTGCCAGGCGGCAGCTCGTGACTTCGCGAGGAGCGTGGATTCATTGAAATAAGCCCACGGCCCGGCGGACTTGTGCCACAGAGGTTAGGACGTATGCAGGGACCCAGGGAGGCTTTAGGGCTGTATTTTAACTGGACACAAGTCGCCTTGCCCTGCGACACACTGACGCCACATGGTCCTAAATTTACTTATTTTCCCCACGTACCACCATCGTACAGCTGGTGGACGATCACATGGTTGGGGAGAGGTGTGTGCTTCTCATTGTGGGAGGACTGCAGGAACATTTAAAAGCGGAGGCGTGCCTGTGTTTCCAGTCTAGCAGTGGCATCTGAGGAAGGCACCATAGCCGAAATGCATAATGCCTGAACTGCTGTCCGAATAAAAGCCTTTCCAGGATTCCCCGTGTGGCCTCTTCCTTTGGTTTACTGGAGGTTCGTGTGGATATATATATATATATATATATATATATATATATACACAGATATATATATATATATATATATATTCATACATATTCCCCCCCCCCACCCACTCAAAAAACAAAGGCTAAAGTCATGTTACGATTAGGTGAAAATGTCAATTAAAATGTTACCTTTTGAACTTAGATTTTGTTTTCTTGCCAGTTATAGTTCACTGAAGTAAGTATATATAACTCGCCCCTGCCATGCAGTGTTGTCATCAAGTCATCAATGATGTAATTTCCGAAGTCGCATTGAAAAAACAAAGGTTAGACGGGCTTTATAGTTAGGTGCAAAGGTATGTTAAAACATACCTTTATAAACTAAGAAAACCACTGAAATTTACTAGCTATAGTTATCTGAAGTAAATATAACTCATGACCTAAAGTAACTAAAGCTCGCACCCCCGCCATGTACAGTGTTTTCATCTATGATGTCATTTCAGATCAGTGATGTCAAAGAACATGTCATGAGTGACATATTAAGAGAGATCATTAGCTGAGCATGGGGAGAGCACGAGTTATAGTTACTTTAGGATAAAAGTTATAGTTACTTCAGATAACTATAACTGGTGAATTTCTGTGATTTATCAGTTTTAAACAGTATGTTTTAAATGGAATTTACACACAACTATAACGTTCCTTTAACCTTTGGTTTCTTTCAGTGAATTTCCAAGCTTTTGTTGCAATATAAAGTAAGATATAATTGCAAATCTTAACTATAATGTCACTAACCTTTGTTTTTTCAGTGAGTTTCTGTGATTTTTTTTCTGTAATATAATATTTTTCATACCATTCATAAAGCCAACCTAACTTTGAAAAAAATATTGTAAGCTCTTCTGGGGCATTGATTTAATGACCCAAAAGACTTAATCTTTTATTTTTTATTCTAACGTTGGTGGAGGGCTGTTGCACTCCCTGCAGCCTCCCACAAAAAAGCATTGGTGATGCCCCTCCCTTTAACAGGGGCAAAACCAAACCCCAAAACAATATACACAAAAACCTCTTGCAGGGCATTATGAGGCCCTCCTTAGCGAAGCAGTGAAAAATAAAGAAGCGACTCCAGACGTTCATTTATTATGCACCTTTTTTAATTATTACTTTCTTGGGGTTCCCCGTTGCCCACCAGGGGCACCCACATCTTTTGTTTTTATGTTGAATGCCTGAGGGGGGAGCCTCAGGGCCTATGAAGTCCCAGCTGGATCCTGAACCACCATTGTGGTGGGAGCCGCCACTTTGTTATTTTGTTGTGGGTCTACTGGTGACCACCTGGGGAACCCACAATCTTGATCTGGCCCCCACGGTTTTTGCCAGCTTCCCTGGTGGGAGCTGGCTATTTATTTAATGTAGGTGGGTGCCCTGGTACCCACCTGGGGCACTCACAAGCTCAATATTGTTGGGGCCCGCAGCGGAGACCCAAGGCCGATGCTGCCCTCGCTGGCTCCTTGGACAACATCATACTGAGTGCTGGTGGGGGCCGGCACCTTTCCTTTGCTCTCACCCGTGCATGAGTAGCATTTTTTTATTTGTCAATCTTGTAATCCTTAATAAGAAAAATTGTCAACATTGTTTCACTTTCCTTAAAGTGGGGTTTCGTCCAAAACGCATATAACCCAAGGCCACAAGTGAGGAGTATTTCAGTAATTCTAAAATTTTGAATTTGTGGTAAAAAGGTGGGTCAGGAGGTGAAAAGGATACTGTGCATCAGACACATTTAAACATCATCCCCATGGATAACAATGCAGTTCCCTGGTTTTGCTTGATACTCAGTTGAAGATTTTGAGGCTAAAATTTGACCTAGCCGGTGCATTTTAAATAACCTTTAATTTGTATAATGACTTAATTAGGAGATCTAAGTATAGGGAATTACAATACTCAATATGAACCCAGAAGAGCACTATTAAGACTGATTTGGATACGGCTGGGTCTAGTATTTGGTGAAATGCTGAACAAAACAAGGATGGGTTGGAATGCTACCCTTGGCGATTGCTAGTGGTCAGACTTATTTCAAGCATACACCCATTAACTTTTGTGTGTATGATGCAACTACCTAAGTGACTAAGGGTATGCCCAGATGTGAGTCACTTCCTTACTATGCCACTGGAACCAAGCTAAACCTGACTGAAGAGCCCCAGTCATGTCTTGGGTTGCTTATGTTCCGTTTCGAAGAGGAACTGGCTTGACAGTTTGGCTGGACTGTTCCTATCGGAGCAGACTGATTTGCATTTCAGTGGGTCTACTCTAATCTGAAGTGGCATGTTGGGCAAAAGAATGATGGCTTGGAGTGCTACCCCAAGCGATTGCCTATGGTTAGATTTATTGCAAGCATTCATCCAATCACCTTTTGTGTGTGCCTGGAAGAAACGTCCACAAAACTAAGCTGGAAAGTGCAGGTCTCCATCACAGTAGGACATGTCAGTAATTGTTTCAGATCCAGGAGGCTCCTATGCTTTTTGGAGAGTATTCAGTGACCAAGGCCTACATCTTGGAACGGTTTGGTCGAAGACTGTTAAGATGAATCCACTAATTTGCATCCTCTTCTAAGGCTTGTGAAAGTTGCAAAACAGAAAGCGTCTTCCCAACGTTTAAGTCCAGGAAAAAATACATGTCATCTGCATATATGAAGGAGGAAAGCCCTTACCCTTGCAGCAGACTTGCTAATAACCTCAATGGGGGACAAGCTGAGCAAAAAGAGGGAAAGGGGACAGACCCTAAACGGCTTCTCAGTGCACTGATTTAAAGAAAGAAGTAAAATAGTCAACAGAAAGTGTGTGTAATGTGCAAGGCTACTTTCACTGACTCAACAGTTTTACCTACATCGCTGACCACAGAAAGGAAGATATGCAACAATAGAGCAATAAGGAAAAACCATGTCATACGGTGAAGGCAGGTGAAGTTGGCACTAGCATATAGACATTTACTTCTTAGATTCAAAATTATGCACACATTTAAATGACACTTAGTGTGCAAATACCATCATTTACGAGTGCAAATCCAAAACAATAATTCACAAAGAGTAACTTTTAATGTGTAAATGGAGGTAACCACACCTATAAGTCAACCAGTATAGTATAGTATATGTATTCTAGGCAAGTACATCTGCTCCTGCCGGTGGTCGCTTCAAGGCAGGGGGACCTGCCTTTGCTCCTGTGGGTATTCACAAAAATTAGGCAGTCGCTTTTCCAACCTACTTATAGTTGGAGATTTCCCCGGTCACGTGCTCTACTCAGTGTGTGTACAAGGTGGGAAGAGGGAGAAACACCCTTAACATGTGGTTGGTAAGAGTGTAACATAGGAAAATATATACTTCTACAGGTGGTTGTAGTGAAAATGTCCAACCTTCCTTCTGGGAGTTTTGGGAATCGTAACTAAGTGAGCAAATGAGTGATTTGTCCCCTTTTTCTGACCTGGGGTAAATCTGAACAACCTTTATGCGAACATGAATGTTTAAGATAAGACCCCAATGTCAACTGAAGAACTGGCAACCTAACCTTCATATGGCTATAAAAATAGGAAATGCACTGTCAATACACCGAAGGGAATACTAC
>NC_136059.1:314056957-314083252 GCF_964261635.1 Lissotriton helveticus
CTCCCGTTTCTTGACATCGCCTGATCCTACAGTTTTAATGACTATGTTTTTTTGTTTTTTTTTTTACTTTTATTGAGTTATTGCCTCTGCTCTTGGACATTTTAAAGTATACCCTCCCTTCTCTGCTCTCTGCAAATCTGTAAAGCACACTGATACCTGCAAGGGACAAGTTCACGCTATAAATTTTTTTTTTTTTAAATACATATGTATATTACTTAGCCCTTGCATGCTAGTGCAAGATTTTAAACCACTTCCGGGCTACAGAGAACAACAAAAACACTGATTTACAAATTGGAATAGCCACTATAATAGAAACCTATCATGCGATAAGACCATTACTGCATGGTCCTAGAATATTTGGTTGAAAAGGGCCTGAACGTAACCGAAGTACTGGCAAATAAGCACATGGTAGAAAAGGCAAACTGTTAACAACTTCACAATAAGAGGCTGCTCAATGGAAAAAAAGTTCCCAGAAAAAGGATACATTCATAGAATGTGAGTGGTTTTGACATCAGCCACTTTGCTGCACTGCTCGCGCATTCCTTCATTTAAAATTAATACAATTATGGCTCTGTCTCTAACAGGAATTTTCTTATGCATCAACGCTTTTTTCGGGCACTGCATAATGAAACAGGCTTGCTCTAAAGAGTTCACGGAAAAAGGAATGAAAAATCGATTTTTCGATCGACTCCACCTGAAACAATATACTTGTCACAGATAAAAACACTACCGGGCCCTCATTGGGGGTTTCTATTTATATTTCAACATTTCACAACTACTGGGGGATGGAGGGGGATATAATTTTTCACTGGAGAGAAAAACTGAAATATTAATGAAAAGTGCTAAATGTAGATTAAATTGCGACACCTTCCTAGGCTGTGGTGATTATGAATACCAGTAGATTGGAATAAATGAAGGAAGATGACCGCATCCACAAATCTGTTTTAGCTCAATGTTTGTCGATACCCTATAGATGCAGCTGACAGAAAGAGAACACTCAAGTTTGGACACTAAATGGACGTGGGGGGTCGTCAGCCACAGAGCAGATTTAAGTCAAATATTAATTATCAGCGTTTGTCCAGGTATTCAAATATCCCACCTTTAATTGATATATGGTGCATACAAATTATCATCTGAGGTATTTGAGTTACTCTGTAATATTCTCAGCTCCTGCACAAAACGTTATTTATTAGTATACAAAATGACATTTATTGAAATACCAATGGCAACAATGTAGAAACATAATTTGGTGCAATATGTGGCTAACATCGAGCAGTGTACACTTACCACTGAAACTAAAACAACATTTAAACAAATCTGGTTACATATTATGAGATCTTAAATGCAACAAACAAGATACAACTTCTGATGTTTTACTGTTTATTTTCTGTACTTTAATCTAGTGCTAATATGTAGTCTAGTGTTCACTTCAAAGCACTGGTAGGAAAAGGAAATCAAGGTTGCAGAACACGCAATAAAAGGCGAATAAACAGACAGGATAAAACAAGGAAGAGAAACTGCTAAGCATACACCAGATTCCTTGGAACAAGAATCCAGGACTTAAGTTACAGCGACCGTGAAAAGCTAGCTAGATTCATTAGGGATGCAGGTCAGAAGGGAACACAAACTGGGTACTGTTTTAGAAGTGATAAAAGAATACTTTAGAATAGGCAAAAGGTATCTGTATAATATTAAATCGGAGAGTTGTTGCATTTGACAAAAAAATGGACCAAAGAGAATAATGGAGCACTCACTCTCTATGTCAAGCACAAGGTTCCCGTTGTGTACCAGAAGCGCACTATAGATGTGTTTATTCGTATGTAAAATGGTTAGAGTAGTTAATGTGAATAAACGTTCACATACACCATCCTTGGAAACACATATAAGTACTTGCATGAATATGTTCTATGTGCTATAGGAGTTTCTTGAGCTTCACTCCTGGTCCAGGAACCAACTAGATCAAACTAGAAACCGACCACAAAAACTTATTGAACTTGCTAAACTACAATCAAATGGCCTATCCAACCCTTCCCTAGCTGGATCCTGTCCATCACCCAACTGTGAGGAATAAGCCTCCTTCTGCCTTGGGAAGACGACAACCATGAGAATTGATTTGCAGATGAGTTTGGAGCATCGTCCTCTCTTATCTAAATTCAACCTCTCCCCCCACCCGTGTGTCTTCCTGGGCACATCGTTAAAAACAACGCCTCATGGACTTCTTTCAAAACCTTTCAGGAATGCTCCATTAAATTCTAGCAGTGATGACACCCTCAAACCACTTCAAAGACCCTCTTCCCTCAAATTTCTAAAATGAGATCAAACCATTGATGTTCCTACTCTGGACCAAGATTATAAATGCCTCTCTACTTCAAGGCACTATATCTGACTGCCTAAAGTCGGGGCAGGTGTCACCCATCCATAAAAAACCCAAAGACAGATCACACAGATCAAAACAACTTCCGCCCAATCACCAACATTCCAACTCTGACGAAGCTCCTAAAAACATGTGTACACATCCAACTCTGTAACCACAATGAACAATTCCGCCTTCTAGACCAATTCAAATCTGGCTACTGCCTGGGGCACAGCACGAATCTGTTCTTACACACACAGTGGATGTTGCGCTAAAAAAAAATGCTGGATCAAAATGAATCTTGGTTCCTAATCCTCCTTGACCTATCTTAGGCATTCAACACGGTTAAGCACAACAAATTACTAGACTTACTAGAACATAGAATGGACTTATCAGGGCCTGTCCTAAACTGATTCACCTCGCTTCTTTAAAACAGAACTCAAAGATTCAAGGTCAACCCATCCCTATCTAAGACCACTCCGGTCACACTAGGGGTCCCACAGGGTTCTGAGTTTATCCAACATCCACTATCAACATGTGTGCTGACGACACCCAATTATACCTGAAAGTCTCCTCCCCTGAAGACATCAGCTCCCTCAACTTAACTCTACAGAAAATCCAAAGCTGGCTAGCAGGCAACCACCTTAAGCTAAACACCCTCAAAACTGAATTCCTACTAATCACTCTAACCAACTAGTCGCCCATCATTGAGGAATGGCTGAAATAATGAACAACCCTCATCTGCCTGCCCTAAGTTATCGATTCAGCGAGAATAACTCTCAACAAGAGCCTTAACATGCAGAAGCACATCAGCGCTTCCAGCAAAGTAGCGGACCTCCAAATAAGCATCTTAAGAAAAATAACCCCCCCCCCCATGATTTCAAATCTGCAGTGCAAGCCCTAGTAAATCCTAGGTTAGACTATGGAAGTGCAACCCTCTGCAGCCTGCCCAGAACTTCAATTGGATCCCTTAAGAAGCAAGAATTAACTTAAATATCACCTGAATGACCCATAAAACCCTACACTTTCATACCCCGAGACACCTTGCTCAGAAGTTGGAACTTTCTGGTGGCTGCAGGTGCTCCAAATGCTCCAGCACCTTACTGCTGAAATCATAGACTTTCTGTAAATAGAAAACCAAACTTTTCCTGTGATCACCCCAAGAATTTGAAACCCCCTGCCCCTCGGAAGCAGACTGAATCCATTTGTATCTATATATTGTGGAGATCCATTTGTATCTATATATTGCGGAGACCCATCCTGTCTCAGGGGAGCCTTATTGGTTTCTATATGTCTCTGCTCTCTGAACATGGGCAAAGTACTCTGATACCTGCAAGGGTCATGTTCATGCTATATAAAACATTTAAAATAAATAAAATATGCCCATTATGACACCTATAACAGAAGGTGGCTATCATTGGCAAATTGGAATATGGGCATTATGAGGATCCTTTTCTAAAGTGGCCCTAAGTGGTATTTACTCAACATCCTAGCTATTACGGTGGAGCATACATACATTGGCCCCTATTGGCAAATTTTTGTCATCCTGTTGATAGGCATTATCCACCCATATGATAGCATGTAGGGCTTCTGATCGGGGAAACTGTTTTTGGGAACAAAATTCCTCTATTTAAGGACATGGCCAGATGACATCTGGGGGTCAAAATAGTTACTTTTTCACAATACATTAAATGTTGAAATTTGAGGGCTAATTCATGCTGACCAGGAAACAAATACTATAGATGTTATTTTCTTGATGCCAAACCTTGCTGCTATTGCTGTTATTTCATGCCTCGTGCAAAGATTCAATTACCTATACTGTTAACACCTTTTAGGACATCATTTTCATCATTGTTATCTGAAACGAAAGCCTATGACACTGGCATAACTCCTGGATATCTTATGTCGGAACATGTAATATATCTGTAACCTGTACAAGAGTCCTAGTGTATCAGTCGGTGTAATATGTATAAACCGACAGATGACTCAGCTGCCTGCTGGCAAAAAACATGAGATCTGTAAAATCTTTCATTTCCATCTTTCATTTCAAACGCTTTATTTTCTCTATAATAATGCATGGCTGTGTATCTAGTTGGAAGGGCAGGATGGGAAAAGGAAAGGAGATTGAAGTGAGAAGTGAGGAAATATTACTTGAGGAAACGGCAATACTAGATTATATGAGGTCTGTACAAAATCTCTGGCCAATATTTATGGAAATTGGTCTTAAAACATTAACATCTTACCCTCATTAGGTTTGGCTTGCACTGTGCTTTTGAAGTCTATTGCAATAGAAACAAGCATTTACAATGCAATAGGTCTCGCAATGACATTATTTTGAGCTATTGACATTGTAAATGCCTTATAAAATTAAAAGGCATTGTTATTTACAATACCAAAAGCAACACCTATTGCATTGCATAGTGAGGTGTCCTTGAATACGGCGCCACGCTTATCAAAGTAAAAAAAAGGAGTGTGTTGGGGGGCAGAGAGAGAAGAAGAAATGACGAGACATGTGAGATGGAGAAATAAGGCACGGAGAAGACAGTACGAGGAAGGTCTCAAAATCTGGCAACACTGCACAACAGGTACACATCTTCACCCTGCACCTCTCTGCTGCCCACATTGACCCATCTGAGTACTTAACCCCTTCCGTCATGCAGTACACTGCTTGTGTGCTCATGACGAGCTGAGCTCGTCATGAACAGTGGGTTTTTGCAATCTTCAGCACACAGTGTAAATCTGCACAGCAGTAAAGGTGTTAAAGAGTTTTGGTTTTCTGGGAGAGGATTTTATATTAGAAGTGAGCTCATCAAGAAGAGAAAAATTAATCTGATCCGATTAAGGGGGTTAAGTTTAATATATGAGGGTATGGAATCGGGTGAAGAAAAGATAGGGGAATTGATGAGGCCATCAAATAATTGATAAAAACAAAGATCGCCCACGTCTCAAACCGGTCTTAAACTTGATTGCTGGCAAGGTTATCCTCTAATATTTAGAATCTTCAGGAGTTTGCACCTCTTTGAAGCAATTTGATGGGGTGGTAATCTACAGTGCTGGTGAAGGAGACTACATGGAGAACATGGACTACATAGACTGCGATGTACTTTAAAATCAGTTACTCAAACAATTGAAATCATGAAATAGCAAACACTTACAGTGCATAGTATCAGGGACTTTGTCGCATCCACACTTTCTTATTTTGTATTCTGTTGTGCAACAGGATGATGCAGCATGTTGGTAGAAGCTGTTAAAATCCAGGTGCTAAGAGCACAATAGCCAGGTGGTGGTTAATGGAAGGAGGGGGGTGACGAAGCCTTTGGTGGTTACATTCAAAGACATCAATTATTTTTCACGGAACATTTGTCTAGGTGGTCTGTGGACATTTTACCTGCACCCGAGTTCTGTGTAAGTGAGTGATGTGTCTTGCCTCCTCAAGAATCCCAGGGCTGGTGGACCATTTGTGGGTATCTCTTTAGCCACCAAGGGCTCCTCCGTGAGGCACTTTAGTCGGTGTTTGTGTGCCTCCTCCATTAGGGACCACACAGACACAGCCAAAAAAATGCAGAGGATCTCCGGGGGATAAAATACGACAAGAAAGATAGGGTGGGAACTCTGGATAAGGCACGCACGGATTTCAGTCGTTAAACCGAGGCATGTTATTTCATGGAGTATGAGGTGCGGACAATTGATGAAGGCACGGTCAAAATCCAGGTAAAGTGTTCTGAAGATTTTGCAATCCCGTCCTTCGCAACACAAAAAACCCCACTAAAAAACAATCAAGATTTGGAAACACTTCTGCCATTTCGGCAAGATTCTGATCTAACTACGCCACTAAAAGCTCTGCCCAATCGCACAGTTGCTTGAATCACACTAAGGAGGACTACATAAAACGACTGAACAAAACGCCACAAAAGCGTGCATAAAGAAAACAAAATATTTAATAGTTTATTTATCTAAATGTATCCCAAGTCGCTTTTCTAGTTATAACAATACAAAACACGAACCCATGAAACGATATCGGTTTAAGATTTTCCACGCTTCTTTCAGATGTACAGTTCTGAAACAGCACAAGTGTGTGGCAGGAATACTCGTCATTCCTTGGATAAAACACGGACGCTTTCTTCCGCTGTTATCTAGTCACAACTGCTGCTGGGGGAACTGAAAGGAGAGTAGCGCAAGTTACCGTTCGCTGGGGCATGATAAACAACCGTTTCCAGAAAACGTATCACTAAGGATGTACACATTTTCAAAGTGGCAGAAGGACAGGGCTCCTGAAATAAAACATAAAACATGAAAATACGCTGATAAACGAGCCCACTTTATTTCCACCGTAAAGGTTTGGGAGGTAAGAGTAGGAGGTGGGGGTGGGAAAGGAAACAAACAAGATGGGGAAAAAAACGGAGTAAAACAGCCAGTGACTGGAATATGCTTCATCACGCAAACAACACGAGGTGGGTGGGGTAATGAAAACCTTCACCATCTCTAAGCCTGCCACTGCAAAGCGCCGCGCGCCCCTCTGCAGACTCCCCCTGCATTCCAGAGAGGCACGCAACGCGATCCTGTCTGCCCTGCGATGCTGTGGAGACAAGACCTGGCCGCGCGCACAACGTTATCCTATGGAAAAACGCTGCGCGCGGCCAGGTCTTGTCTCACTTCGTCGGTCTCAGATTGCTGAGACGACGACTATTGTTCTCGCTTGCGAGAACGCGCGTTCGTCGTAGGCGAGCCCTAAAAAATCTTTAAAGGGGCTTAGAGCCCACCCACCTTTGCGTACCATTGGTTGGCTCCCACGTCAGTCTTGTTTCCTTGCTTCCTATTGGTCAGTGGCTCCTCCTGGACTTTGAAGTCTTTATCCATGCTGTGGATCATGGACCAAATATGGCTTCCTGTGGCATGTGTCCTTCCACTAGCCACAGATACTCTTTTTTAATTTTCCACATGCACTCTTAAAGAGAGGCTTCTTGCCTGCTTTCCCTCTCCTCCACACTTGCCCTCAATGGCGAAGTTTGGTGCTTTTCAGTTGAATGTTTCGGGAGGACATAACTGGATTACAGCTGCAGATGGTGACTGCTTTTAAGTCTTCAATTAAAGGTATCTCACTAGAGCTATAGTTGTTTCATGTGAGTGTGTTAATCTCCTTCAGTGAAGTGTGAAATTGTGGGTGGTAGAGGGTATTGTACGAATTTGCTACACTTTTTACACCCTCCCTCCAACACTTTGCTGTTTGTATGTGAGAGGAACCAGTGCAGCTTTCTGCCTGAAAGCCAGCGCCGTGTATCCAACTGGCATGCTGTGTTGGAACTGGGGTCACCAGCTCCCCGAGGGTAGCATGGCACGAGCGGGTAGGCATCCGAAAGCTTATGTGTAAAGCGACCATACAGCACACACAACCACTGAGACAGTAAAAATGGGCACGCAATGAGTGACGCCACTCCAGTTAGTTTGTATAAAAATTAAATAACTTTTATGTATAGAGCAGAGTCAGGGTAATCAAAAATTACAGTATCAATTTACTTTTTAGTTTTCTTTCAGAATACCTGTATTTCAACACTTGGCAATAAATACTAGGTGAATAAATATTAAATATAAGTTAAATACTAAATATTTGATAATATCAAGTACTAGAATACCACATGCCTGACCGTAGCCTTGCTTCTTGTCAGCACCTGTAAGGAATACATCACAAAAGGCAACTAAATGACATTACATCATATTAGATCTGTAGGCATGTTACCCACTTCTCACCAAGCAAGGGTGAGTGTTTTACAGCAGAAAACATGTAAATAAATAACTGTAGGCTTCCAGTAAATGTAGCACTAAGTGGGAGAAAACATTCCATTAAGATAAAACATCCCCTTGTGCAGGATTAACCATCTCCTTAAGCATTCTAAAACAAGGCACCCAGCAAGGGTGAGCATCTCATTATGCTAGTAACCACTTTTCTAAGCAGGAGTAAACATTTACTAACAGGTAAACCTTTCATAAGGCCTAGGCTGAACAGGACACTAGGCGTAATATGGATAATCCCAAGGTTTGGGCCTAACACTCGCTAATACTCCATCATGGAACGGTAAGCTTTCCATTACAGCCCCTAATCAGGGGTTACCCTTTTAGGGATTGAGGCCTATAGACTATGGGCCTTGGGACCTCTAAAACAGACCAATACCAGGGTAAACATTTCCTGCAGTAAAGATAAGCAGTTCAACAACACATTTCCTTAATCTAGAGTAGCCTCTCTTCAGCTAGAAATAAACAGTTCCTTAGGCAGAAGTTAGGACATTTCATTAAGTAAGTATCCCATAAAAAGGCACAACATTTCCTGAGCAAGAATAGGCATCCCCTTAGGTAAACATCCCATTAGGTTAGAGTAAAGGGAGCAATTCACCAATGCAACACATACAATAAAGGCATAGCCTTTCATTACTTCCTAATCAGCATTTCATTTTACACTGGTAGGCAATGCATCATCATTTCTCTAGGGATGAATAACCATATCAGAAGTTAAGCAACCATTCCGTAAGGTAACCACCCCTTCAAAATGCAAAACATTTCATTAGGCATGGATAAATCAATGAACCCGCAGGGGGATTTCTCCTTGTGAAACTCGGTCCCTGCCGAGAAGCAATCTGACTGAAGTAATTCCACAGCTAGGGACTACTTCCAGTCCAGTCACGAAATGAGCAATTTTGGGGTTTCTTATCCTGTCATTAAGGGCTATTGCCCATGTCAAAAAGGGGGGGCCTTCTATAAATAAATAGGACCCACGGGGCTCATTGACAGTGTTCCCAGTCACCCAGGTTCTCAGGGCCAGCAGGGCCCAACTTCAACTTTCCCCCGGGGAGGGGCGAACTCTGGGCCTTCTCCGGCCTACCGCCCACCTCCCCGGGGATTACCTGTCTCTTCCGCTCCTCGGGGAGCCCTTGCGTGGATTCCTGCCAGTCAGGATGAGGGAGGGGGCTCTTGGGCTCCTTCTAAGCCCTCCGGTGGTTTGTGGGGCAGACAGGGGAGGCTACAGCGCTTGAAGGCACAACAGCCGTCTCAGGCAGAGTCAGCGCTCATCAGGGCAAAAGCGCTTCAGGCAGGAATAGCGCCCAGGAGCTTCGTGGCGCTTTAAGAGTATAGCGTTTCAGGGCCCAACAGTCTGCAGGACATAAGCGCTTCTCAAGGAGGCACAGCTCTTCAGCAGGTGATCGGAGGGATAGCGCCTGGGACACAGCGCTCTGTCCAGTTCAGCAAGCTTAAGTAAATTAGCCAGTTAAAATGATGCAGGACAGCACTTCAGGCAGTCATAGCGCTTCAGGGTTCTAGCGCTTCTGCAGGCAGTTACAGTGCTTGAGCCTCAGGCAATTCAGTCAGGCTAGCAGTTCAGGAGGCTAGCGCTACGCAGAGATAGCGCTTAGCATTCACTTCAGTGGGGCACTTTCCTCAGGACAGGTAGTGCAGGGTGCTAGCGCCAGGGAATAAGAGCGCTTAGCCAGCAGACAGTTTATATTAGTTGGAGTCAGATCAGCAGGTTCCACAGGACAGTTCACACAACAGTGGCAATACAGAAAAAGGGATCCCAGGTGGTGTCAGGGAGCGCAGGGAGTGTTACAGCGCCAATACCTGGTTGATTTCTCAAAAGTCCTGTGGTGATTTGGTTTCTTCTTGGCGCTTTATATTTCTTGCGCCCTTATAAATTGCAGTCTCTGGGTTCCTTGAAAGGGGGGGGGGATGTTGAAGTGGATGGTTGATATCAAGTCTCCTCCGCTAGTTCCCTTCAAGCAGACCTGGGGTTCCCCTTCCGCCGGGCCAGGTCAGGGGGGCAAATTCAGGATCCCTCAACACTTGATAGGCAGCACCTAGGCTCTGTCTCTACCAGTGTCATAGGTCCCTGTCTAGGCCCCACTGCCTAAAGCTCCTGCGTAGGTTCTCCCCCAGGTCTGTGCTCCCTCAGTCTGACAGGAAAGTTTCCCTCCCTTTCCTTATTTAGTCCCAGTTGACAGTTGGCAGTGGCAGTTGCTGCCACCTCACTTGTTCCAGAAGGTTCCAGGAGGTTCTAGGAGGTTCCACCATTATGGCTATGGACAGGCTGGCAGGCTAGTATGGATACATTGTTTGAGGGTTCTAGCCAGCTCCTGACTACTAGAATGCGCCCACAAAGACCACACTGCAGTAGCAGGGGTCAGTGGCGGCCATGTTAGGGGAAGTAAGCACCTGCACCTTAACATTAGTTTGACATACACAGGGCTTTCTTCACTACACAAGGTCTACTCTATACCCTTTTGTTACAATAGGGGGCACCCTAAATTAAAGGAATAAAAAACAAAAAATTCTGGGGAAAGGGCCAAGTCCTACATGCTGTAAACATGCTTGTGCGACAAAATGACCAATAAAACGAGGGAGAGGTGCTAGAGACCATGATACTTGGAGGGGTCGCTGCATTTGCTTCATAATGCCCTGTCCTCCCAAACCCCCATCCTCTTTACATGCATGTTTTTTTACTGCCATTTTGGGCAAAGCTCCCTGACTGAGCAAAAAGGAATGTCTTTTTTTCTGGAGGATAGATGATGATATAGGCACAGTTTTCGTCCTGTTACCACCAATCTTTTTGTGTGAGGTCTGCTGCTATTCTCTTGATCCTGGTATACCTCATGATCCTGTTGATGGTCCATTTAAGCACCAGAGGCCCTTCCTCGCTGCACTATACGCTGTTGCTCATTTCCTTCATTTTGAAGAAAGTGCCAGCACACTTCCAAGGTTGCTTTGTGTTGTTTTATTACAATTATGGCCAAAAGTTCAACACATTTCAGCCAAAACGAAGGAAAGGGGCAACAATATGTTAGACCGAGATAAGTGGACCTCGACGATGCCATGCACCATCTGTGAACGGGTGTCTAAGCGTGTCCACTTCCAAACAAAGGAGATATATATATATATATATATATATATGTGTGTGTGTGTGTATATATATATATATGCGTGTATATATATATATATATATATATATATATATATATATATATATATATATATATATATTTGCATAGCAGAAACCTATCTGTTTTGCTAATGCTTGTTTTTAGTTCTTGTAAACACCAATATCTTTTGATCTTACTAACTTACAGGGGCATCCAGCAAACCCTCTTCATCCATTGGTCTGTTGGTGTCCCCTTCACATTATTCTTCTGTCCACTACATAGCACAGCATGGAGCAGTGGGGTCAGCCCCCTTCAGCTACTGATTAACTTCACTTCACTGTGAGTGACGTCATTCTGCTCTTTCACAAGGAGCACATCCACAGACAAAGTAGTTCCCATTAGTGAGGCGGACTGCTATCACAAAGTATGGTTGTTGACACCACAAACATAACTTTGCCTGTAGTCAAGCTTTGTTGTATATTGGTGGGGGTCCAGCAGCTCCACCAACAATAGCGTTTTTCAAAAATCTCAACAAAACAAACACTGGCAAAGCCAAAAGGCTGCCTACTGGCTTTGCCACAGCTTGGTAAAATATGCTTTTGAGGAGGTGTCGCCCCAAAAACCCTGAAGAGGAGTAAACGTGTTAAGCACACCATGAAATCATTTGAATATTTCACGTGAACCAATTTAAGACTGTCTGTATCACCTATCACTTTCTAGACAACACATATGAAATATTGTACTAGAAAAACGCGATATTGGGTTACCTATTTTCCAAAAATTGGATACGGTCAGGCTTCTTTTCTGTGCTCCCTCACACTACTTAATTTGTGGGAAAAAAGTGGTGTAGCAAGGGTCAGCACTAGTTATGGGGGCGGCAGCTTCTCCCCTGCTCTTATCTGCAGCAGACACGGGGGAATCGCCGGCACCCCCCTGCTCTTACATCAGGCCACCGAAGGCGACAAATTCAGGGGCCACCACTGGGAAAACATTATCAACATTTTTTAGGGCACTATATGTCCATTTGAGCACTCAATGCAATTTGTGCTTTGGGGGTGAGAGACATGTTGTCCTGCCTGGCTGCAGTGGCCAGAACACAAATCTCATGCCATACCCTCTCTGCCTTCAGTCTCCCTACTTGACTTTCCCATGCGGTATGAGGCCAACAGCCCTGCCTCTCACGCAATTTCTTTCAATCACAGAAAATGCCTGAGCTAAGCCCAAGTATACAAGGCTCAGTAGCAGGGGCGTCCTGAACCCCCACCCCGCTTTTCCAACTACAGCTAGGGTTGAGTTCTTCTTTATGGGGTCTCTTCTGTCTGCAACTCAGCAGGCAAAGCGTACATTTAAAGTTAAAGAAAGACGGGTAAACAGTAAAGGGAAAGAAGGACTGAATTTTAAAAGGAAGGATAGGTTAAAGGGTGAGTGGTTGAAAGAATGGGTGGGTGGGTGAAAGGATGGATGACATGGTGGAAGGGTTAAAGGATTAGTGGAAGGATGTGTGGGTGAAAGGATTCATGGGTGGGAAGATGACAGGATGGGTAAAGGCGTGAAAGAGGAATGGGTGTGTGAAAGGGTGTGTGTGGGTGAAAGGATGTGCAAGTGATGAAAAAATACTTTGGTGGGCAAAAGGATGAACGGGCGAATGGGTGAAGGTATGCATGGGTGAGTGAACGGATGGATGAGTGAAAGGAAGCTTGGGTGGGTAAAAGGATGGGTAAGTAGCTGCATGAGTGGGTGAAAGGATGGGTACATGGGTGAAAGGATGGGTGAGTGGGTGAAAGGATGGGTGAATGGGTGAAAAGATAGGAGAGTGGGTGGAAGAATGTGTGGGTGAGTGAAAGGGTCGATGGGTGAAAAGATACATGGGTGGGTGAAAGAATCCATGGGAAGGTGAATGGGAGAAAGGATGCATGGGTCGGTGAAATTGTGGATGGATGAAAGGATGAGTGGGGGGTTGAAAGGATGGACTGGTGAAAGGACAGATGGATGGATTAAATGGTGAAAGACTGAAAGATGGATGAAAGAACGAATCAATGACAGAATATAAAAGTGAAATGGTGGATATCAGTGAATGGATGGAAGCATGACTGGATAAATGCTAGGATAAAAGAAACAAGGGAGCTCTTCTGGAGAGGGTCATGCTCACTTGCTTTGCTTGATTGGTGCCAGCAAAGCTTTGGTTCAGATTGTGAGGCATTTTGATTTAGTGGTTACTCCCTTGTTCAGAAGAGAACCAGTCTGAAAGCCATTCCTTCTTCGTTTCTGGTGATGGGCACCTACACAGCGCCGCTCATTAAAGCCCAGACTCATTTTCACTCATCCCAACTTCCACCTTTCCCAGTCATCCACTTGCCACTGCAAATATCCTCTGCATAGCCGTGTTGTGGGAAAGCTGGCCTGGCTAGTGAGCAGCAGCAGGGCGCACCCAAATCCCTACTTCTCTGTCAATTAAGGTGTTTTAGGCCATTCTCTAGTTGGATTCTAGCACCATGTGGAATGGGGCATGAATAAAACACCTTAATTGACAGAGAAGCAGGGATTTGGGTGATCATTTTTTTCATGAATGCTCATTTTATAAAAAGAATCTGAAAAAAATGAGAACATTTCCTAGAATGGTGACAAATCCAATGAAGGAACATGAGCTTCTAGTCTTTAAAGAAAAATCTTCACACGTTTAATCTTCAAAGCAGGTTTAAGATGTGTCACTGTAGCACAGAGGTCTCCAACCTTTTCTGTAATAAGAGCTTGAATTAATCAAGAGCTACTAATATTGTTAGTGTTGTAATACTGACTACATCAGACAAGATTAGACTAGTGGGCACCATATGCAAGATTACTACCAGCGATCACCTTAGTGCATCAGGCATGGTTGCAAACAGTAAAGTATAAAAGGCTTTGACAATATGGACTATCTCTACATGGGTCATACATAACAACCATAGCTGTGATGACTCTGGCACCAAGGTAATAAGATTTAGAAATGGTTTTACCAATGCCACATTATTTATCACTCAAATAGCAGCTTAAATACATTTTGGAAATTCAGACATTTTTCTCCAAATATTAGCTTATGAGTTCTGAAAATAGGAACATTTTTGTCTCAACTATACACTCTACATTATGGTATACATATATTAATTCAACTAAGTAAAAGCTTCTAATTTAGTAGACTGGGTAGCACACAGGAGATTTACTCGTTGTAGATGCCTGCTCTAGCACATATTTTAGTGCATAAGAAAGGTGTGACTTATAGGATAGTAAGAACACCAGCACCTGAAGAGTATTATTTGAGGCTAAGTTCTTTAAAAAAAAACATCTAGCCAAAGCAGTCTATAGCTGATTTCCGTCCCACGTTAGTTAAATGGAGCATAACCTCTGCAAAATTTAACCCCTCTCCCCCCCACCCCCTGGGTGTACCAGTACAGTGGCGTTTCCGCTCCAGTACAGGGGCACAGATATAAATAAGCAAGGTTGCTTCCAACTTATATATGGGACATTAATTTATCTTGTGTACAGAACCACTTGCATAAAGTTGATTTCCTGGGCATTTTAATCTGCATTTGTACTATGTGTAATAGGAAATAAATCTATTGCTAACACTAAAAGTAATCAAGAAATCCTGGGCACAACAAGAATTCATGTGCTTGAGAGAGCTCTGCAGACAATGGCTGACCAATGATTTATTGTTACTAAAGTTGGAAATATGCAACTAGTCACTTATACTCTTTTCTTTCTGTAGTCCACCTTTATACCCACGGCCACTCATCCACTACACTTATCCACTTGCAATGCACAGGCCCAACCCTACAACACACTTGAATTCATTATCCATCTGCTGCGACCCCACCCCTCGCGCCTCCCCCCACCCCCACTCGCTGTAATCTCGTGGACAGCAAAATACGTCTCTCAGTAAACAGTAAAATGCCAACTCTGTTTGTTTCTTAGATAAAAGGTGACTGCAGACCAGCTGAAACTCACCTTTCCAGGTTTGCCATTAATCTAAAACTAGTTATTAACATTTATTCGTGCATCTTTCATAATGTCCAATATTTACCAGGCCATCAAAGCATAGAAATGGGATGGAGGAAGTAATTTATGTGGTAACATTTTCCTCAAATTACATTTTAAAAATGCATGAAGGCTTTCATGTAAGAAATTGCTGCGAAGGCGCGCAGGGGGACATGGGGGCCTCCACTGAGACTTGCATGTAGGTAGAGGGGGGACAGCTACAGGCTTCATGTTTAGAATCATTACCCTTTCTCATCCACCATGAACCCCTCGAGGGCTGGTGAGCCCTCGATGCAGCCATTAACTCTCAAGTGCTAAACTATGCAACTCAAGTGCTTCCATTTTCAGCACATTGACACCTCAATTCGAGCTTTATAAAAATGTCGCCCAATCACAATCCAGTTTTAATTATCTGATTGAGTCTGTCTCCCAGCGCGGCCTGGAATGTGTAGGAAGCCCGCACACAATAAGTTGTGTTTAAAACGTGACCAGAGGACATCCTGTCTCTGTTGTAGGAGAAATATAAGATCCGCTCGCTCTAGACAATGTCCACAGTCCTTAGTTCACATAAACAACCAAGGAAGGAAAACAAAGGTTAATCAACAAGGCATGGAGGGTTCAAGCACCACAGCGTCAGGGCTGCACCCAGTCAGCTGTCTGCCTTCACTAACTAATAACAGCATGCACCAGGAATGTTAGATTTTATCAGAGGGGATAGCAGCACAAATAGCTGCTTCTCACACAAAATCAACTAACAAAGATTGAAGCAATAATGTCTCCAGCAAAACTGAAGCTCCAATAGAGCAGCCTGTTCCACATGCATCGCTGCTCACACTGAACATCTATGGCAGAAGGACCTGAAACCTACTGCCACATAAAATGTACTTTCTGAATTATAGATCATCTTAAAATATCAAAGGGAATAAAAAGGAAGAATTTACAACTTGGTTCACTTCATAAACCTAACAGATCAGTGTGCTAATTTTCTGACATTTACCTGCCTCCAAAAATGCATGACCTACACTGGCCACTATATCAGCAGACTGCGAGAAGTCCAGGGGCCTGTGACAGACAGAGTGCACTTTTCCTGTTGGCGGCACGGCGCAACTTAACCCCTTGAATGCTCATGACGTGCTGGGCTCGTCATGAGCCACGGTGTTCGTGTACTCATGACGAGCTGAGCTCGTCATGACCGTTGGAACGCTCGCACGCTGGGCTAATTCCCCTGCTGTTCTACACAAACGGGTGTGGTCATGACGAGCTCAGCTCGTCATGAGCACCGGGGCGCTGTGCGCCTCACCCCAGCACAGCCGGGAAATGAGCCCCGCATGCAAGGGGTTAAAGCAGGTGCCTCAGGTGCAAACAGAGAGAGTGCACCATATTAGGGATAATGTGCTGCCACCAGGGCAACCGCAAACTCATACTGCCCCCAGGGCAGCGCATTCAAGAGAAATAAGGAGCAGCTGTTGAATAACTGCTCCGTGTTACTCTGTGCAGGTGGCAACCCGCCTGCACTTTCAAGAGATCCCCTTGCACACAGGTACAAGGAGTGACTGCAGCCGCCTGCAAGGGGATGTTTTTGGGGGGAGGGGGGTGGGTCCATGGGACCCCCTTTCTTCCCTCCAGAGGGCTGCCTTTAGGAGGCGCACTGAATGTGTGCCACCTTTTTGTGGCACACTTTCAGTGCACCTCCTAAAGGCATGTTTGTCTTTGCACCCATGTCCTTTATATAGTGGTGGCTGGAAAGGAACTGGGGTGGCGGGGCACTGGAGTAGAGAAGGTAAAACATTTTCTTTTTATAAAACAAACACTTACCTCTTCGGCATCTCTCCTCCGCTTCTCTGCCGTCGTCCCAGAACAGAAGCAGGACCTGGAAGCACACACAGGCTCCCTCCCCTAAGCCAATCACAACGCTACAATTCAGGGTTGTGATTGGTCTGAGCGCTGTGGTACAGCACTCAGATGGGGAATGGGAGTCTGGGCATGCTCCTCACCAGGCTGATTAATACAGCCTGGTGGGGAACATGCAAAGTGTGCATGACCGTTTGGCTAGCCCAAGACGGCCAGCCAACCAGTCATGCTCACTTAGAGTGTGCCCACCACTTCTTCCCCTGTGACCCCAACCCTGCCCCGCCCTGACCCAGTCCTGCAGCTTCCAAAAATATAATAATAATAACGAAGAGTTATTATCATTTTCTTTTTTCACTGCTTTGGAAGCAGTTGAGCGACGATCCTCCGCCTTAGCGGGAGAGTCGCCCCTGCCGTTATATGGCACGGGTGCAGAGGCAAAGGGATTCCATCATTTATATGGAGCCATGCCCCTATGCAAATGAGGGAAGGTCCTCTCTTTAAAACGCTGGCAGTACATGTGTGCTACCAAAACCGTATAACAGAAGGGTCCGCACAAGTGTCCGCGGCCCGCCGATAATACCAAAGTGCCCCAGGGGCATACAAAATGGATGCAACTGCCCGTTGAGCCCTCAAGGTACATTTGTAATATAGGCCCCGGTAGGGGGATCCCAGGGCTGTCAGATATTACTCAGCCCCATACTGTCAACTGGGGTCTTCGCTTTTGTGGCCATATTACATACGGTAACCTGGGGCTCAACATAGCGTGTATTTGTAAAGCGCACTTTCCTCTAAGGGAAGCGCTAAATGACAGATGTTTATTGTTATCCAACCATATGGTACTCATTTTATCAACCTTAGAAGGATGAAAGGCTGAGTGGAGCCACCGGGATTTGAACCTGTGACCATGAGGGCGAACACAGGCCCCTACAATGATGCATCAGTCCACTAAGCCACCAGACCTGTCAACAAGTATTTGCACCTGTTATCTGCATCCCCTGGCTGCTGTTGTATTACAGAAGGGGCCGCACGGCGCTCAAGCACCACTTCTGTAGTACAGATGACGCTGTTGTTAACTCAAGGGACGTTCTCTCAATGGCATAGGGGGGCGGTCCATGCAAACGAAGGGAAACACTTTGCCTTGGGGAAAAGAGGGTCCCATGGATTCCCCAGGAATCCCCCTGTAGACAGGTGCAGTCTCTCACTGTACACGCCTACAGTGGCATGCACAGTGTAACCGTATAACAGCATGGCTGCTTCAAGCAGATGCTCGGCCTTTAACTTACACCTGCCAAGGCACGACCAGGGATAACGCACTGGTTACTCAATGCAGGTCCAGGTGTCCTCGTCCCCATACGATGAAACTGGGTACCAAGTATCCCTTCTAGCACTTGACTCTCAGAGTAGCAAGGCAGAGCAATCCAAAACTCAATCAGAGATACTGTGGGTGAGAAACTCAGAATGGAGCAAATGCATTACATATCTCTTAATAAAAGATTATCCAGTCAGTTCTTCTTTCTTTCAAACACAACAAAATACTACACAATTGCAAATATTTACAAAAGGTCAGGTGAAAAAATAATTGGAACCCTTCTTAATAAGTCCCAGTGAGAAACTAAAAACCAAAACTAGACTCCCTAGTTCTGAGGCACATGCAATTGTTCCAGGAGATCGCAACCTTTAAATAGCAATACACACAGATGTGCCTGTAACAAAATCATGCAAACGTACACAACTTTGAATTAGCAAAATACACAAGATGATGGACAGAATGTTGCACAATGGCAAAAACATTTACCCCCAGTCACAGATCGGGGTTTAATCCATCGTTATTTTGCTCACCAAGTCACCCCAGTTCAGACATGGCCATATGCAAATCAGTCTTGACCCTGTGCCTCATGGGAACAGTCCAGCACGAACTGCCAAGCCATGTCTTCCCTGGACCAGAATCAAGCATCCTAGGACCGGTTTCTGGCTATCAGCCGTCTTCAGCCAGGATAGCTTGATTCCAGTGGCGTAGTGAGCACGGGACCCACGTCCGGGCATACCCTTCCACATAGGGTGAACAGCAAAACACACAAGATGATGGACGAAATGTTGCACAATGGCAAAAACATTCACCCCCAGTCACATATCTGGGTTTAATCCATCGTTATTTTGCTCACCAAGCCTCCCCAGTTCAGACATGGCCATATGCAAATCAGTCTTGACCCTGTGCCTCATAGGAACATTCCAGCTCGAACTGCCAAGCCATGTCTTCCCTGGACCGGAATCAAGCATCCTAGGACCGGTTTCTGGCTATCAGCCGTCTTCAGCCAGGATAGCTTGACTCCAGTGGCTTAGTGAGCACGGGACCCACGTCTGGGCATACCCTTCCAACCCAGGATGAACAGCAAAACACACAAGATGATGGACGGAATGTTGCACAATGGCAAATCATTCACCCCCAGTCACAGATCTGGGTTTAATCCATCGTTATTTTGCTCACCAAGCCACCCCAGTTCAGACATGGCCATATTCAAATCAGTCTTGCCCCTGTGCCTCATGGGAACAGTCCAGCTCGAACTGCCAAGCCATGTCTTCCCTAGACCGGAATCAAGCATGCTAGGACCAGTTTCTGGCTATAAGCCGTCTTCAGCCAGGCGTGACCAAGGACAACGCACCGGTTACTCAATGCAGGTCCAGGTGTCTTTGGTCCCCATACAATGAAACTGGTTACCAAGTATCCCTTCTAGCACTTGACTCTCAGAGTAGCGAGGCAGAGCAATCTAAAACTCAATCAGAGAGATACTGTGGGGGAGAAACTCAGAATGGAGCAAATGCATTACATATCACTTAATAACAGATTGTCCAGTGAGTTCTACTTTCTCACAAACACAACTAAATACTACACAATTGCAAATATTTACAAAAGGTCAGGTGAAAAAAAATTATTGGAACCCTTCTTAAAAAGGCCTCACACAATACGAGGGGTGCAAAATGCCTTCTCTAGAAAACAGTCCCAGTGAGAAACTAAAAACCCAAACTAGACTCCCTAGTTCTGAGGCACATGTAATTGTTCCAGGAGACCGTAACCTTTAAATAACAATACACACAGATGTGCCTGTAACAAAATCAAGCAAACGTACACAACTATGGAATGTCTGACCCCCTAGCTTTTCCAGGCGTCTTTATAATGTTAAAAGATGGCCTACAATCTTTGACACTCAATGGTACATGTCAAAATATAAACCTAAATGCTTTGCCAAAATAATGCTCAAATTAATCAATCACTAGTAAAAAGTCCTAGATATCCTCAGTATTTTTAACATAGCTCAAACAGCAAAGAAAAATTAACATTGGAGGATCAATGATCATTTCAGTGCTATAGTGAATTCAAAATACATTTCAGTGGCATGGCACACGTCGTTCACTATTACAAAGCCAGTGCTATTGGCTTTGGCAACATTTCACACCAATTGACATTTGAGTGGCAGTGCATATTTCAGTTTTTGCAACAAGTTGCCTAGCAACCTCCCATTACCCCAAATCATAAATGGTCTGGCTTTGCCAGGACAGCATACAAGGTTAGCCATGCTAGTGACTGACTTATCAACCCTCACTACGCGCCTAGGGACACTTGCTTTTGCCTTGGAGACCTGGGGCAGCAAGTTTCTGCCAGCATATGGGGCACTTGTGGGGGTCTTCGACTGCTGCAGGGAGCCCCCATAACAAAATTGGACACTTCTGCATTTCAGGAAGCACCGCACAACAAAATATGCAAATATTTAGAAGGACCGGTGGCTTATGGGGCACTCCTTGACAATGAGGAGTTCAGTCATGACAAGTAAATAATTCCTTTTCTGCTTTACTTTTTTGGTGTGCCCACCGGCCATTTATTTAGCTTCAAGAAGGTGCACCTAACCTCTCAGGGCACCCGTGCATTTTCACTCTAAGACTGTGCAGAAGTCCAGGGGGATCCATGTCCTGCAGTTTCCCCGTCAGGTGGTATTCTTCTCCATGAGGCTGGACAGGGAAGCCATGATCTCCCTGCAGGATGCTCCTCCAGCACAAGGGCTAGGAACCAGGGATACCCTATCATTCCACAGCACCATTGGCACAGGTAGGGCGTGCTCCCCAAGGTGATGATGGAAGTTCTCCCCTCATAATGGGGGTCAGTTCACAAAAATCAAAGTGGACCCTCTACCTTCATGGTCCCCAGCAAGCCTGCCATCTGCGTGTCCTGAGAGGGAGTCAGGGAGCTAGACCCACCAGTTCTGGACAGGAATACAAGTCCCAAGTGGGGTCCTGCGTACAGGGATTTATTAGCAAAGCTCGTTCATCCCCCTTCGTATATTCTCTCAAGTATTTTTCGGGGATCGTCCACCCAATACAGTGAATGCCAAGTCACCACTACACTCGAAGCTGCACTCCCAAGGATCAACCCACGTGCGGTCCACACCTTTGCAGAGTATTCTGGAAAGAAATGGCAGCTTGGAGCACATCTGCAGCATACTTCTCCTCTGAGCCAGGCTCTGCCCACACTGGTCTGGATTCTTCCCACTAAGACTTCATAGACAACCCCTGTGGAGACAGGGGCCAAAGGGCTCCTTTCCTCCTGTGTCCATGTTGAACACTCTGTAGGCTATGTGAGCAGGAGGTCCTGCTAATCATTGTAGAGGGATTTAACTCCAGACCCCCTCCTCTGCCGAGAGACGTCTTGTTGGGCTCACTGATTCATTGCAGCTTGGAGCTGCCAGCTGGGCAGCAGAGTAACTAACCTTCTCAGCAGGGCAGCTCAAAATATGAACCCAATTAAAGTAAAAATGTCCAATTTAGAAGCATATCAATGAACACATACAGATAAGAAGGCACTCTTGATATGATAAAATGACAGGAAAGGAAGTTTTAACTACCTTTCCACCTAACCCACTTTATCAAGAGTGCAACCATTCTAAATACTAGTTTTAATTTTGTCGTGGAACATTTGATTTTAGATTCCCAATTGAATTATAAGGCCTTAGAAAGCCACAGATAATTTAATAAACAGTGCTAACTGTGCATAGATGCCCAGCCGACACAGTCTAAGTTCCTTTCTCAGTCTGCACACTTTGTTTACTGCACGAGTTCACTACGACCTTCACAGAGCCTTGTGCCACAGTTGCACAACAGAAAACATTATATTAAAGGTTAACAATCGGAGGTTACAGATCAGATCTTATTCAGCAGAAATCTTTCAGTGGACGAGACTCCATTTGGGGAGGTCCCACACCACAGTAGAGGTTTTAAGAAAGAAAACAAAAATCGTTTTGTCATTGGTTAGATCCTGCTTTTTCACATGGGCAGTGTCACAAACTGGGGTCACTGTACATGTAAATGCTATAAGCAACTGGCTATATCAGGGTATATAAGCCTACACAGCTAAGAGACCGAATTACACAGTTATCAGCAATTGTATTTTACACTGACCTTTACTTATGAATCAGGTCAGAGGTTTATATAGTACGACCTATTTCTGCAAAATGCTGAGAATGAATGGACCACCAGAGGTGGGGATCCCCACTGAAACACCAAGATAGTATGGTTTATCCTTGAGTTGCTCAGCCGTTTCTTCAGCCGAGAAGAGTTATTGAGAAAAGCTCACTTCCTTTTGGCCCAGTCACACGCCGAGTTTAAGGTTTTATGCCAGATAACCCGTGCTCATTAGGGGACGGTTCATCCCATCTTGAGAGCCAAATTCATCCCTTACCCAACCTTTCTACTCAATCCTCACACTCTGCTTAGACCACAGAGCTGACATGTTATCATCTTTATAATAAACAGAACGAAGGCCAATCATTCTTGATGCTTTCACCAACACTATGGAATTCTTTCCTAGTGGCACAATAGAGCATTGTCTACCATGTTAAATTTTGTAAATACAAAGTACATGGATGTCTGCCTGGCTGAAAACCTAAAGTTTTTATTTTAATCAAAAGCTTAATTTCGATCTGGCTGTGCTAGCTAGCTTTGGCCCATGTTAGATGTAGTACATAAGTATGTGCTCTAGTCTTTGTAGAATGTAATTACTTCATTCAGAATGTATTAGACCCGTCAGACTCAGTGTGGTCTTACCCCAAACATTTTGCCTTACTCCTCCATATTTTTCTTATCTCGTTTTTTGTTGGCCTTAGGACTCTGAGCACTTTACCACTGCTAACTAGTGTTAAAACGCTTGTGGTCTCTCCTTTAAAAATGGTAGAACTGGCTTATACCCACTTAGCACATTTAATTTACTTGTAAGTCCCTAATAAAGTGGTACTGCATGTACCCTGGGCCAGTAACTTAAATGCTACTAGTGGGCCTGTAGCACTCATTATACCACCCACTTAAAAAGCCCTTTAAACCAATCTCAGGCCTACCATTGTAGCTTTTATGTGAGGTTTTAAACTGTCAGTTAGATCTGGCAAAACAATGCATTTGCCAGGCACAAATCTTAATTTTTAATGCATATATGTCACCCCTGAGGTAGGCCCTAAGCAGTCCACAAGGCATGGTGCTTTTAAGTTTTACTTTATCCTGCTAGTGAAAACAATCATACATTCATTTTTCACTATTGCAAAGCCTGCCTCTCCCATAGGATTACATTGGAGTGACCTTATTACATTTAATAAGCTGTAACTTCCACTTAGGAACTGGTAAACAGCTCATGTTTGGTGGCGTCGTAATTGTAAAGAAAAATCATCTTTCATGGTGAAGTCAGGTTTTTTATTACAATGTTGAAAATGAAACTTTTAGAGCATTGGCATGTTCCTGCCGTAGCCATTTAGTGCCTGCAACCTGTCTCTGGATCACACAACTGGGTGTAGTTGGCTGTTGGGCTTTGTGTATTCCTCCTAGACAGCCACACACAATAGATAGCTTAGGTACCTCTGGATGGACCATCACTGTCAGGCTGGGAGGGAGTAGCTGGGCACACCCCTACTTACACATGAATAGGCTGTGTCCTGCTTCCACATAGAGGGCTGCATACCCCCTGTAGTTAATCTGGAGCCACGGGAGGTAGGCAGCCTGTGCAATTCAACGAGACACCTATAGATGTTTCTCCCACTTCAAAGGAGGCACCAGGTATTTATATTGGACCTCAAACACCAACTCTTCAGTACACTTCTGAATTGTGGAAGCCTCTGAAAGGAAGAGGTACTGCTGAGTTACTGAAAGGACTACCACTCTGCTGGAATGCTGTGCTGAAGGACTGCAGCCTGCTGTGCTGACCTGTTGCCTGCTTCCCTTTCAGCTGGGTAAGAAGGCCTGGACCTGCAGCCAGTACCATGGACAGCCAGAGTGACTCCAAAGGCTAGTCTCTTGTAACAGCTCTTCAGAACTGACGCAGTGCCTCGGCTGCATGACACTTCCTTAACAATGGACTTCCCATTGCAAGCCCTCGTCAATGGAATCCTCGAGAATGCAGGACCCCGCATCACAGCCTCGCAACTCCTTGGAACCGATGCATCACCTCGGCTATGTGATGCATCCTCGATGCCTGACTTTTCATCGCAAGCCCTCGTTGACAGGATCCTTGATCATGACGCAGGACCTCGCATCAAAGACTCGCAGCTCTTCTGAACTGACGCAACTTCACAACTCTCTGCAAACTTTATTTAAGGTACTCTTGTTCAATGAGCCTAAATGAGTCCCTGTAGCCAGCCCATACTCCATTGCAGTCGGCCTGAACTTATGACTTTGTCCCGTTCTGGTGCAACCAGATACTCATTGGTGCTTCATGCTTTTTGGCTCTAATTCCACTGAAATCTTTAAAACTGCATGTCTCCGGTTCTACTATTTGAATTTTTGTCATTTTGGTCTTGCTTTATTTGTTAAAAATGACACTAGTTTTCCAACCAGGTGTGGGATCCTTTGTGGTGTGTTTCACTTTGTTACTGTTTGAAGTATTCAGTCATATGAATAAAGAAACAGATACGTTTTGGGGTCATGAACCATCTGCATTGTTAACAAATATGTTTAATATTTCATATTGTAATCTGTGTGAGACTCAACAAGAAGGCTAAAGGTATGTGGCATGAATTCCAGCCACACTGTCTTCTACATCAGCCCACGTCAGTGACAGAGACAGAATAATAGTAATCTTAGAGAGGCCTGCAGCAGCATGGTCAAAACATAGCAAAACATGCACTCCACTCTATGCAGCTACTGACAGCCAGTCAGCAGATCAATTATTTGACATTGTCATATCCTACAAAAAGGTGGTGTGGTGGAGTGAGCGTAGCGGGCCGGAAAAGCAGGCGAGGAGGCCGTATGTAGTGGGCAATACTGGATTTTTATTATTGAGGAACAAAAGGAATGTCACAATGGGCAGATAAGGAGGCTCCAGGCGATGAACTCCGGTCCTGGTCTTCTGTTCTGCTCGGGGTCTTGAGGCACTCCAGGGACGGCTCCGATGACGGGGAGGATCCACGGAGGGCAGTAAGAGAGGGAAAAACAAGGGACCGTTAGTCCTATCCAGAGCTTAACGCAGTATATACCGCTCACCGTCACCCGGATAATGCGAGAGGGGGCGGAAAGAGGCAGTGAGGAAAGGAGGGTACCGGGAGGAGGGAATAAAGGTTGGGGAATAGAGAGGGTGCCAAGGCGGGACGTGAGTGGGATGGTTGGGGCTGCTGTGAGGTGCTTTACAAGTAATGTACAGTGCAGGGGAGGTGAGACTATGGAGAAAAGAGGAGTATTTACAGGGACTTTACAGGGACTCCTAATGAGCAGGGAAAAGAAGGTTAAAGGCACTCACTTGGTCCGCCGTAACTCTCCAGTGAGTTACGGCCGCTCTCCAGCCACCTCCGTAGGACTCCACCACTCTTCCGTCCACACGTCTTCGTCGCACGTCTGCTCTCCTTCTCCGTCTCCAGCCAGAGGGTCCTGCCACGAAACTCCGACGGCGTGATGTCCGCGATCCTCGGTTTTATCCTGTGCTGACGCTGCCTCTGGGGAGGTACTTCCGGGGTCAGCGAGATAGGATTCCTCCAGACCTGGTGCTCGGGTTGGTCCCTGCGGGAGAGAGAAGGGCGGGGTTTCGTTGGTAGTGGCTGGTGTTCCGGGTCCTGTCCCGGCTATGGCGCTTTGGCTGCGGGGTTGTAGTCCAGGTGGAAACGGATGAGGTACGTGCGGGGGAGGGTGGCCTCCTGTTCGGGGTCTTCGAGACGCCGTCTCACA